>NC_056731.1:590575257-590700257 GCF_019279795.1 Protopterus annectens | reverse complement strand
AGGTGACAGCATAACGTTGAATACTGGTGCTTATAAGGGTACAATCATGGAATAATGTTTAAGAAACAAATTTTTAAAGGTATGTCAGTACATTAAGGTTTTGATATAGTGTTAGGAGCAACAATGTTGTAAAAAGAAAAACAATACCAAGACAAGGGTGATAGTATTATTTTTTGTGAATTTTATTGCATGTCCTCAGGAATTTATGCCTTTGTTACAAGCATGACAGAGTTCATCTGGAATGGAAACTTTTCAGTCACAGCAGAAAGAAAAAAATAAAGGAAAAAATTGCCGGAAACACAAAGTATAAGACAGCATTCTACACACATTATTAGGATTTTACAGGTGAAAGGGAGTTCAGCTTAAAATTGTTCTTCTGCAACTAAATGTCAGTTGGTGTGGAGTAGATGTGTCTGAATTATAAAACTAGATATTTTTGCTGACTTGGTAAATGCGATCTGTTGCACATCATATAAGTTAGGAGGCAGGTTATTCCACTGGCTTGGTCCTAAGTGAAAGAATTTTTGTTCACAGATTGTAGTTTGTTACAAGGAATAAAAACTGGATTGTGCTAAAATGAGGATTAAGACCAGAGATTTCATATGCGGGTTTTGTCTCAGCAAGCGAGGAATAGAAATCTCAAAACAGTACTTTACAGTAGATTAAAGATCATAGCATGAAATAATATATGAAGCATGCTACCCCTGACGAAACAGAGAGGGAGAATGGTGGAAATTATTATTACATAACAGGTGGAGAGACAGAGGAAAAGGAGTAAGGATAGAGAGGTGAAGCAACGGACTCTTCAGTTAAGTCTGTGCACTGCAGGTATTAGTAGCTGAGGAAACAGGAGCTATATTAGGTGAATACCATATTTGTCAAACAAGTGCCTCCTTATCGAGGAAACAACAGGAATGTGGCAATAAAAAGAACAGCTCCAACAAGATGACTTCTTGACCAGGGACTGTAACCTGATCCTTGAGGATTTTTTGGGGGAGTATTCATTTTAGTTTCCACCCAAACAGGTAGGAAACAGTGAAGCAGATGATGACCCCCATCTACAGTAACTATAAACCAGAGCAGAGAAGTTAAAAAAACAGGTAGGGATGTGGGCAGCAGAGAACAATAATTGAAGTCAAACACACACACACGCACACACACACACACACACACTGGATATAAAAAGTGTACACACCACTGTCAAAATGCCAGGTTTTTGTGATATAAAAAAATGAGACCACAATAAATCATTTCAAAATTTTTCCCACCTTTAATGTGACCTATAACCTGTACAATGCAATTGAAAAACAAATCTGTTAGGGGAAAAAATATAAAAAATGTACAATAAGCTGGTTGCATAAGTGTGCACACCCTTAAACTAATACTTTGTTGAAGCACCTTTTGATTTAATTACAGTATTCAGTCTTCTTGGGTACACACCTACCATCAATTAAAGAGACTCTGATTAACCCCAAATTGTCCTAGTAGGATTTTCCTGAGATTTACTCAGTTGCCTGCTGCAGCAAAAGCCATGGTTCGCAGAGAGCTTACAAAGCATCAAAGGGATCTCATTGTTGAAAGGTATCAATCAGGAGAAGGGTACAAAAAGATTTCCACAGCATTGGATATACCACGGAACACAGTGAAGACAGTCATCAAAAAGTGGAGAAAATATGGGACAACAGTGACATTGCAAAGAACTGAACGTCCCTCCAAAATTGATGAAACAACAAGACGAAAACTGGTCAGGGAGGCTGCCAAGAGACCTGCACCAACACTGAAGAAGCTGCAGGAATTTCTGGCAAGTACTGTTTTTGTACTACATATGACAACAATCTCCCGTATTCTCCATATGTCTGGACTGTGGGGTAGGATTGCAAGACGGAAGCCTTTTCTTACACAGAAAAAGATCCAGGCCCAGCTAACATTTGCAAAACAATACATCAAGCCTCCCAAAAGCATGTGGGAAAATGTGTTATGGTGTGATGAGACCAAGGTTGAACTTTTTGGCCACAGTTCCAAAAGGTACATTTGGCGCACATGCCCAGAGTCAATAGCCATGCCAAGGCAGCCATATAGAGGGGGAGGCAGTGTATATCTAAGGGTATGAGCTTAAAAACTGACCTTGAAGCTATGACATAAAGAGAGAAGGTGGATGTTAGAATGATCACTAAAAAACATGGCTCAGGGAATATTTCCAGCTGTTACAATACTGGCCTATAATGGATATCATAACATTTGTAACAACAGGTCAGGTGGAGTGTGTCTGGTTATGTCTCACAAGCACTGTGCTTTGTTTTGATTTACAACAGTGAGATAGCAGAAGTAATTGCTGTTAAGATTGCTGGACAAGGCTTAAACACCATTATAGTAAGTGCTACGAATGCACAACACTTGTAACAAATCAGACCTTGATATATGATTTGTGTATATTACCGGGGGGATTTAAAGGTCCCTCACCTATGTTGGACAACTTGCACCTCTAAGTGTAAGCCTGATCACTAGATACTGGATGCAATAGATGACTTAGGGTTGAAGTAGCATGTTAATTTTCCAACAAGCTAATGGAAAATGTTAGATGTAGTATTTACCACTCCACCTGTAAAATGTTAGGAGTAGTGGATTTTCTCCCCTTCTTGTAACTCTGACCACTTGTGCATTCTATGGCAAACTGAAATACCAATGACAAAAAAAGGCTTCCAGCTTAAATGTAGATAGAAACTTGTATGCTATGTATCATGTTTCCATCAAAAATGAATTAGACAATTGAGATTCATTTTCTGAATTGGCAGGAATGGATCCAGATGAAAGTTGGCATTGTTTCTACAGCAAGGTTGATGCTACTATGTGATATGCTTCCTGTAAACATAGTATAGTAACACAAAGACTGGCATATACCCCATGGGGAAATAGAAAGTTGTTGCATCTGTCCAGAAGGAAAAATTACTTCTGATTGATTACAAAGAACAAGTTGTTTGCTAGTAACACCTTGCTACACTGGGAAGTCTATAACATTTTAGAGTATATATATTAGGAAGTAATGCGAATGTAGGAATTTAGGATAGCTAGCTGTATAACTCATAACAGGAAATCCTTTCATAAGCATGTAAGGGGATATCAAGAGGTAAATTGCACATATATTACCCTGAAGTAGGATAATGGACTATAAAGAGAGTTAAATCAAATTGTTGGTATGTTTGCCAGATTTGTTTTAGGCAATGCTAGCACTGCTGTTCTCCAGCCTACAATTATGCATGAAACTGACACAGGTGAATATCCCATCATTGTGGAGGAATGCCTATCAGTCGACAAGCATAATTAATAAGAACTCAGCAGCAGGCTTAGACAAAGCTAAATGGTTATTTTCTGAACCATATTAAATGTATTATATTGTGTTTGACATTCTTGGTTCAACAAAACTTGAAAGATGGATATGTTTCTACTGGAATTCTGTTACAATCACTTCTGTGCATGAATGGGGTGACACCTGAAGGCAGAAAAACTATAGGTGTATAAGATTAACGTGCATCTTGGAAAGGGTACTTCTTAAATGTATCCATGTTAGCAGTCTTTTGAAAAAAATAAGTGTCAGCATAGTTTTATTCAGAGATAGTCCAGTATGACAAATTTGTTACACGTTTATAGCAATATTTTTGAGGCTAAGGAAAATATTTAGAAATGTGTCCAAAGAAATACAAGGTAGCCATCTTGGTAGGAAAGATAAATCTCATAAAAATCATGACTAGCTCCAACTTTAGTTATCTGCCATGGTGGTTCTCTATGCTAAGTTGTCCTCTGGAAGATCCTCATGGTTGCTCTTCAGTGATACATCCCTTTGCTAGATGCAGAGAGGGCTCTGAAGGAGACCCAGAAGGTGTGTCGCAAATGCATGTGGCACTGGCAGACCGACAGACTAGCCAAGAGAAAATTACAAAGAGGATCTAATGATCATTTGATATGAGCTGTTACATGCTCTTAAGCATATTCCCTTTCCACACTGTAGTGCGATCACGGAGTTGGTATATTTAAAGAGTGGGGGGGGTGGGGGGGTGCAGGAGGGCTTGCCCCCCTGCTTACAACAGTTACTTTCTGTCATTTGTTTTTTTTTTTTTTTTTTTTTTTTTTTTTGTGTTCGAAATTATAAAACTTCGAACATACAAGTTCGATCTTATGGTGTTCGAAGTTTTATACTTTCGATCACATAATAGGAACCCGTTTTATGACAGGTTGTCAACTTTGTGGGCACTGTTATTCATGTAAGCTTGTTAGGAAAACAAAACAATGTACGTCCCGTAATACAGCAATGGTTTTTGATGTTTTAACTTTTAGTACTTGCTGTTCTGACTGGATGATTTATTTCGCCACATGTACTTGTTCAGCTTTTTATGTTGGACAAATGTCCAGACCATTTAAAACCCATATTTATGAACACTTGAGTTCCATTAGAAATCGTCGCTCTTCCAATGGCATGTATAAAATACTGCAAAACATCCCACAGCTGTATTTAATTTCATTGCAATAGACAGAATTAGTCATGGCAAATGCATCAAACTAGGCTGGCACGGTGTGCTAAACAAAAAAGTTAGGGGCATTATTTTCACCTGGACTAAATGATATCGTATAATTGATTTATTATCAGTGGAGTTCACTTAAGAATTACACTATTTAAGCATTTGGTTAAGTTAACTGAATGAATAATGCTGATGAAGGTAATGGTTTGCCAAAACTGGTCTGTTTTTGAAAATAAAGAACATTTCCTGCTGACTTTGAATACTGGCCATTATTTTAGTTGTTTTTGGATTTCTTTTTGGCCATACCACCTTGCCGTGCTTGCGTGGGGTTTGGATTTTTGATGCTACATATTAGAACTGACCTGATAAATTATTATATTAAACATCTCATCAAGCTAGCTGCGATCCACAGCAGACTGGATTTATGAAGTGTATATCCTGTCTAATGACTCCGGTTAACTTCTTAAAAAGGTTAACACAGGTTGTTCACAGTGGCTGTGGTGTCCACATGGTGTACCTTGACCTAGCCAAGGCATCTGATATCCAGCCAGCCAACACTGATAATAAATGTAATGCATTACAAATACATCCTCATGTGGTAAGATGGGTAGCAAATTGGCTAAAAGACAGGACCCAGACAATTTGAGTAGCAGTTGCCTCATCAGAGAGTAGGAAGGTGACAACTGGTGTCCCACAGGGCTCAGTGCTGGGACTTGTTTTGCTCAGCATTCACTTTTCTGTTGTTCAGGGTATGAACCAAGACCTCTAGCTAATCAAGTGTGCAGATGGCTGTAAACTGGGAGCCACTGTCAAGTCCCCCTCTGATGCACCAAGCCCTTTATTAAGAACTTAAACTCATAAATACCGGGTGTATTAAAATCAATTCAAATTAAATGCTAAAAAGAGCAATATTATCATATTTGGTAGACAGACCCTTCCTCCAGCATGCACACTCCAAAATGAGAATGTTGTTTAAGACCTTAGAACTTGGGTTGCTAATTCTTTGTTCTTTGATCAGCATGTAACAACAGTAGTCATAAAGTCCTTCTGCTTAGCACAGATAATTGTGAAATTAATATCATCCAGTTCTAAAGAGTTTCCCCCCTTTTATTCTGCATTAATTAAGCAAGTTATTTAGTACAATACCCCCTTTGGGATTTACCTCACTAGACATCTGAAACATTGACCTAAACCCCCTAAGCTACTCCAAAAGACTGTACACACTTTCCTTTTATTCAGTATCTTATTCATGCCTGGGGAAGACTCTTCTATGCCTTGCCTTCTGTGCCACCAGGGGTCCACTGGTTCTGGATCTCATATCTTAAAATCAAATAGTCCTACAGGTATTAGAAACAGGGATCTAAATCTTCATAATCAAATTTAATAAAACATGTTGGATAGATAAGTTCATTATAGAGTGCCTTCCCCACCTCTGGAATAGACCTCCACTACAAATCATGTGATGTTATGCATTATCTTCCTTCAGACAAGAACTGAATGATTGGGCAGATATTCACAAATTCACACTTGACTGGCATAGCAATCGTCAAAAAAAGGAAGTACAGTCTAGAAGAGGGCACTAACGAGGTATAAATGATTGCAACACTCGCTTTGCACTTCCTGTAATCCTATTAATGAAGATCAAGGGCTCAAGTTTTGAAAGCTAGAAGGTGAGATTTAAAATTGACCAGTAGATAAGGTAGTGTAACACTGGGGAATGCAATAGCACAACAGAGTTAGGAAAAGGGGAAATGGAGAAAAGAAACTCAAATGGGAGAAACTGGGAGAAAATAGAAAGGAGTATGGAAACAGTAAAGAAGGTACGGGTGAGACAGGCACTAGGCCTACAGGACTTGAAATAGGGAAGAGAGAAATGCTTTAGGGGAAAACAGGAAAACAAAAGAACCCAGACTGAACCTGCAAATAGCCTATTGTCATCAGTGTGCTATCCATGTAAACCATCTTAAATAAATAAAATAAAATTGTGATTGAGTAGGCAGGCTGGCAGGTAGGCTTACAACAATTTCTGGAAGGAGATGGTAATTTGAAAGTCATTACCAAGAATGATTGGAGGGAGCTTTGGAGACAAGATGGATGAAAAATTGAGAGTGGAGAGTGTTCCAGAAAAGACATATAAAACATAAGGGAGGGAAGCATATAGATAAAGCCAGAATAAAGTACCTTTAAAGAAATGAGTGGGATTACAGGTCAAAAAGAGAGGGGGAAGATGTACAATGATCTGAGGGAAGGAAGTACAGTAGCAAAGAACAAAATATCAGAGGCACTCTACCAGCGTCTGGAAAATGACTCAGTAGATAGCACAAAGAAACTCAGCTTGCAAGGCAAAGACAGAAAGATAAAGAAAAGAGTCAGACACCCTTTGTAAGGGATTCCAGTAACAACCTGCTCTTCAGCCAACAGGAAACCAAAGGCAGATGGAAGGAGCACTTTCAGCAGTTTCTGAAGGAAGAAAACCCCATAAAAGCTGTATTGCACAATATACAGCATATGATGAAAAAAAGAGGAGGAGCCCGCTGTAGAAGAAGTGAGAACAGCACTAAGGAAAATGAAGTCAGGGAAAGCAGCAGGCTCAGATGGGGTCACCGCAGATATGATCAAGATTTTGGGTAAATGAGGGGAGAAATGGCTCTTGAAGATACTCATAGCAATATGGTGAGAAAAGCGTATTCCAGATGACATGAGAATAAGATTAGTAGTGCCAGTGTAGAAGAACAAAGGGGATATCCACAACTGTGGGCAGTACAGAGGGATCAAACTCCTGTCACATTTCATGAAAGTTCTGGAAAGGGTGATTGATAATATAATACACAGAGTAGTAAAAAGTAAAATGGGAGGTGAGAAGTTCAGATTAAGATCAGGATTCAGCACAAGTCACCCGATATTCGCAGTGAGACAGATAGTTGAGAAGAAACTAGAGATGTGGAAAGAGTCCAACTGGGCATTCCTAGACTTGGAGAAAGCATTTGACAAGCTGATTTGGACAGTCCTATGGTGCAGTGAAGTCCGTAAAACATTGGTAGAATTAATGCAGGCTATGTACAAGGACCCAAAAGTGCGAACAGTGTTAGGTCTCACAGAGGCATACCCATTGGGAGTAGTTGTGCATCAGGGTTCAGATCTGATCCCACTGCTGTTCATGCAGATGATGGGCTATATTAGCAAACAGGTTAGAGGAGACAGATCAACAAAGTTGTTTTATGCAGACAATGTGGTATTGTAAGCAGATGCTGAACAAAAATTTTAGAGAAGGATAGGGGGATGGAATGCAAAACTGAAGGCACATACAATGAAACTTGAGTACAGATAAGACAGTTATAATGACAGCAGATGGACGAAATCAGAAGAAGCAGAAAATTGAGATAGAAGGGAAAATAATGAAACAGGTTAACAACTTTAAGTAAATTGGAGGGATGGTGGAGGAGAAGGGAAATCTGAATGTCAGGCCAAAGCTAGAATCAGAGGGCTGCAGCCAGCTTGCACATAGTGGTACGGGTGGTGTATGAAGAATGCCAAGCAGGATAAAAAGTATGGTGGTTTGACCAGTACTACTGTATGGTGCATAAACCTGTACAATTGAGGAACCTAGAGATAATGGAGATGAAGTGCCTGAGATGGGTGGTAGGATGCACACTGTGGGTCAAATGAAGAAATTAGGTCATCAATGCAAAATCCAAAGTAGATACAATGACCGAGAAGGTCAAAGAGAACAGATTATGGTGGTTTGGGTGGTTTACTATCAAAAGGGCAATTGGACTTCATGCAATTTACATTAGTCCAAACGCCCAATTCGATATTTTGAAAGAATGAAAAACAATTTTGAAATGCACAACAAATGCACTACAACATTTGCTGTTGTGTATTTCAGCATTTTAATGTAGATCGCACTATAGTGGGGAATGGGAATTGTACCCTTTCCCTCACTGTAGTTGCGATCCTGGAGTTTGTATATATAAGTAGTAGGGGGTGGGGGGGATGCCCCCCTGCAAAAACATTCTTTGGTGTGTGTTGCACAGTAGTACCACTTGAGGAAGAGAGGAGAATGTTCAAAATATGTTCGCCTTTTGTGTCAGTCGTTGTTGTTTTGTTTCACTGATGTGGTTACTTCAGTGATAACTTGCACAAAGTGCGATCGGTGAAATGATACTAAACTAGTTTGGGCATATGTAGAGAAAAGCCAAAGACAATCTGGTGAATAAGATTTGGGACAGACATGAAGAAGGCAAAAAGAAGCAAGGGCATCCAGCACAGACGTGGATGGATTGTGTGAAATAAAACCAGCAGCAATCAAGCTTGATTGTTGAAGAAGGTTGGAGCATGGCACTGAATTGAGAGAGATGGTGACCCCATGTAAAAAATGGGAAGAAGGGGATTGATGAGATTTTTGCCTCTTATTTTCAGTCTGGTTCCTCATAAAATTTGTGGTCTTCTGGCAAATCACTGATGATGGAAGTCACAAAATAATGACAGACATTTGTGTTTCAGACTTATTATCATTTAGATAATGCATGGTAATGCTAAACCTGTTATTCTAGCAATGTTTGCAATTTATAAAAGGAATAATTAAAATCGGTCCCTAGATTTAGCCCTTTGTCCAACCATTATTTTTGGTTTTGTCGAGATTTCTTGTGCTAAGATGTTGAGAGGCATGTTGATGATGATAATGATGATCTGATGATAGGAACAGATATGCTGGAAAAGGTAAAGTCTGACCGGTTGTGTACTTTATTATACACAAAAATGAATATGAGTCAATTGAGCACCCATAGAAAATTACAGCAAATGCACTGACTAATTAAGCAAGGATCTCTTACAATAAATGGAACAGGTGAGACTTATCAGAAACAGACAGCAGATATATGGGAGTAAGAAGGGATCACAAAAACCTCTGTGATGTGTGTGTTACTTTATACAGGCATGTAACTGAGTTATTTATCCACTCAGAGTGATGTAACCATCAGCCTTTGTCCACAGTGATGAATTGTCTTAGATGCTGCTATCGCAAAACTTAACTTCAGTATCTATCAGGTATATATAATATGTAAACAATAATACACTCCATGGTGGGCATGACGGGAACAGATCATCAAAGGGGTGTTGTGAGGCCAAATATCACAGGCAGAGGCCTTCCCATCAATTGAATGTCACTGTTTTCCTTTAATGTCCATCCAGGAGGGCATTATTGCACTTAGAAAATGTCTTTTGTGTTTACATTTGTTGATATTGTGTTGCACTGCATTTCTGCATGTGTGTGTTAAAAATTAAACCAACAACACTCAAAAATGGAAGGAACTCGGCCACAAAAGACAAGCTCAAGAAAAAGTTTTTTTGAGAAAATATATTAAGCACTTTCGTTTTTTACCAGTTAAGAACTTCTTCAGAATGAAGAAACTGTATAACAACCGACTTTTATATTAAATTTCCACGTGATGTCACAATAAAACATCCAATGAATTAAATCAATGAATGCTGAGTAATTAACTCCTTAAAGCTACATGTTCAACCTGCATAACATTCATAAACATTTGTACTTTAACAAATTTTTAACAGAAATACAATCTTTAATTCCTGGTAAAGTGTCAGCTCCTCAACACTTGCCACTTTAATTCCATATATTCCAAAAAAGCATTAAAAGAACCTGTAAACCTATTTTTGTCTACCTGTTCTACCACTAAAAAAGTAAACTTTCTGAAGTTTTGACACTGTATAGCATGCCTTGCCAATGTATTCTTAATGTTTTTTTTCTTTATTGCTTGAACGTGCTCCCTAATTCTGTCATTTAATTTTCTAATAGTTTTTCCAATACAAAAACTGTGACAGTTGGAACAGGTTGCAAGATGTATTAAACCGTTGCTGTGACAAATGAACCTATTCCTTGCCATTAAGACATATTCAAGGTGTTTAAATTTAACACTTCCTGCAGTGTATATAAACCTGCATTAATTACAATTCTGACAAGAAAAGTTCCTTTTGGGGTAATTTTCTGCATTCCTGCTCCACCCAGTGTATGTTCCAATAACTGTGTGTGTGTGTATTTGTATATGCATGACTATTTTGATAAATAATGGTCCCTTTTATAATGTTTTGTTGCACCACTGTATGTGCCATTCATTCTTTTAAATATGATGTTACTAAGTGCAGAGCACTTGAATGTGAGATATGCCAGACACTGGGATTAATGAAAAATAAAAGTCTGTTTTATTTTCAGAGAAAATAGTCTTATTTTAATTTTAAACAAGAGTAATAAGAACTATGTAAAATATTAGTCAGTGTTATAAGATAATTATTATTCATTTATTAATTATGCAAGTCCACTAGACAAGACACAAACAAACTAGACGCAAACCTCTTCTAAGAGGTCATCTGAGAGCACTGTCTGGTTAAGTGACGTATTTAGAGGCACACAGTAAACTGAGACTGAAATCTAAATGTGGACTATTGCATAAAGTTTGCCAGCTGGTTGTAGCTTAATCCACTCCACTAAACTGTTAGATTTGCTGTATCATTCCTCTCTTTTTATGTCTGGAAAAAAGATTGTTTTTTGTATTTTTGTTATAGTTTTCTTGATTTCATTCATTCATTCATTCATTTTTTGTTTATTTTTTATGATACGTTTCCTTCTAATACAAAACTGCCTTACACTTTCAACATGAAAAGCTTTTTCTCTAATTTAAAGTTACTGTGACTCTAAGCTGTAGGCAGTTACTGTCTAGCCTGGTAGCGAACATGAACCTGACTTCTCTTGACAAAGTATCAGTAATATCAGTAGTAAAGTGCTGTACAAACATATATGCAGTATTTTAAGGTAGCACAGGCTAAAAATGCTCAGTGGCAACTCCAAGAACTGAAAGACCCTCCCCCCGGTTTGGCTGGTGGTATGCTTGTAGCGTTTGATTAAGTATTTTAATATACGTTTGTAGTTACACAATGTTTTACTTTTGTGTACAGCATATTTAGCTATATTTCTTATATTAGTATGAATGACTTTTTGACTGGGATACACAGAGATTTCCATCATGTCTGAACACATTTAATTTTGAGGGTGTCCTTTACATGAAGTGTCTAAAATATTATTTATGTAATAGGCAAGGGATACGTCAATATGCAAGCTAAAAGCCATATAATAGAACAGATGAGCAACAACATCATCATGCATAGCAGCGCTTTACCAGTATGTGAGAGGCGCTACCAGCCTCCACACCTACCATAAGGCAGTGCTGTTACAGCATGCATGGTTGGTGTGCATGATATCATGATGTAGCTGTCCCTTTGTACCTGAAGCAATATGAGTGACTGCGTGCAGTGCTGCACTGAATATTGACAGGTAGAGTGACATAGCAAAACACAGTAGCAAAAAAGAACACCACTGTGTGTTTGCACACCCTCATTGCCACACAGTATTTTATATAAATTTATCAGAAATGGGGTGGATAGAGAAGTAGAAAAGGGAAGTACAGGAAGCAGAAGAAGAAAAAAGAGGGAAGCCAATATGGAATGAATTGTGGAGATTCAAGATAGAAAGAGTCCAAGCTACACAACACGGGATGTATAGTAGACATGTAGAAATAGCCAGGAATATTGAAAGAAGTTGATACTTTTGTATCATATGCTCTTGAATGCCAGAAGACTGAAGCCTTTGATTTCAATGTCTGTCATAGAGGTGAAATGTGAACACATTCCATGGATATGTTTGGGCTGTTGGTAAAAATCCATCAGTAAATGTCAATATATTTTTGTTATTTTGGGCTATGCAAACAAATACTCTGAAGCTGTCCTAGTAAGAAAGTCTAATGCTAAATCTATAGCTACAGAGCTAGTCATTATTTTCCAGAGTGAGGATGTCTAAGGAAATATACACTAATTAGGGGACAACAGATATGCCTAGAGTAAAGAAATAAATGCCAGTGTTTTAAGGTCAGACAATTAAAAATGTCATGATATTAGCCCAAGATGGATGGACTAGTTGAACATTTAACTGAAAAATGTATTGAGGAAGATGACAAAATCATACCTCCTGATTGCCAGAAGCCTTGACAGTTATTGTGTGGCAGGTACCATCAGAGACTGTTGGATATTGCCAGAGATACTTGGGCAGAACAGAAAACCCCATTTGAATGTGTCTTAGAGCACTATACCACCTTACATAATAGGCTGCTGAAAGTGTGACGTCCATAGGGTCTACTTTAGATCGACGAAAAGTCAAAATGTTGAAGGAACTCCGTGTTTATTTTTTTGGATCACAGTACAGTGAGGATTGGAATATTTGCCCTTTCCTCACTGTAGTGCGATCACGGAGTTGGAATATATATTTAGCGGGGAGATAGGAGGGGCGCAGCCCCCCACAATAGCAATTTCAAATTTCTGCATTTACACTCATGTGAGTGTTCGACATTTTGATTTTTCGTCTATATAGTATAGATCCATGTCCATAGCAATAGAACAGATAGAAAGAGTCCAAGCTACACAACACAGGATGTATAATAGACATGCAAAAACACTCTTTCAGGTAAATAGCAGGGTCATTTGAAATAATAAATACAATTTAAATGAGGTCCACATAGTGTTATTTACTCTGGTGAGAGAAAAAACAGATTAGATATAACATATCAATGTTCAAAAATAAACTATTAGTTTAGCAATAGATACCATTAACTCTAGCAAATAAAATAATACTGACTTCAGTGCAGGTAGAAGATAGACAATCTAAGCAACAGAAACAGGAAATAGAAGGGCTTTTGTTAATGACCAATGAATTTATTTTCAGAGCTTGTGGAAACAAACCTGATTTAACATTGTATTCAAACCATTCCAGAAAAAAGAGATTAGCTTGACATCTTTCAGACTACCATTGTCATAAAGAGGAATGCACGAGCTGTAGTAAAGAAATGGCTTAAAAGTGGAATAACAGAAATGAAAAAGTGATTGCAGCTCACCATGGCATTATCCCCAAAGCACAGGGAAATAATTATTGGTTGTAGTGATTTATGTAAGAGGCTTAAGAGCATTTCAGACTTAGATGTCCAGCAACTAGTGCTGAGGAAATACAAGATAGATTGGAGAAGACAGGTAATGCACTAAATGAGATAAAGCCATTTAAATTACAGTAGCAGCTTGGCTCAGCTCACTACGGTGTGGATGGCTTATCAATGCAATATAGGCCATTCAACTGACATGCAACTGAGGGGTTCAGGCTTGCAAGCTGGGTGGGGGTCTACATGTCATATAGATAGGTGGAGCTCTCCAAATAATGGCGTTTCTGCTGCCTTTAAAATTCCATGAAAGTTTGGTTCTGTAGTAGTTTGAACAGTTGAGATCTTAGAAAGATGTTCTTCCCTTTGTTTGGCAGGAAGCCATTTTGCCTTTTGTAGTGTTTTGCAATGGTTTTCTTTTTTGTTGAGCGTGTGATGAACTGGCATATTTTACTGCTGTTTGTGGGAGAGTGTAATTTAGTTTTTGAGGCATATTCTATTAAGGAAAGGTCATATTCCACTTTGGATAGTAAAATGCTTTTTCCTGTTGTGATTCTGGATGGTGTTTAGAGGAAGCGGAGATTTTATTAGCTTAGAAAAGTAGTAAGTTTATTTTCTTTCTCTCTTTCTTGTATTGTCTAAGTATAGGGAGAAGCCAAGATAATAATCTAGCTAGAGTCTCAGATATTTAAATGTGTTAGTGTTTTTGATAGTAGCATTATTGTGGTCAGTGATTAGTTGTGTGGAGGTAGCTTTGCTTAGTTTTGTTTTGTCCTGATGAGTGTGTTTTTATTTTTTTTATTTTAGATGACTTGAACATAAACATATTGCGACTTAACCAGCGAATCAGGTGGAGGAAATCTGATTAAAGTTATTTTTGTAAAGTTGTGATGGATTTGTTTGAGCCATATAGTGGGAGGTGAGGTTAATCCAAGAGCAGTTTGTTGTTATATACGGAGAAAAGAAGGGGAGGAAGAATGGGCCCTTGTCAAATAGCTTGGCTCAGATTGGCTAGTGGAGAGAGGAAAGAGTTTTAACACAGAAGTGTTGATTAGACAGTTTTGAAGCCAAGGTAGCTGGGCTAATTTTTATATCAAGGTGGTGGTGTAGAAGTAGATTTTGATGCTAGATTTGATATCTTTGTTAGGTTGATAAAGGTGGCACCTGTGCACTGTCCTTTGCTCATCACTAGTAGGATATAATCAGTTAGGGTTATTAGGGCTGTTGAGGTGCAGTGGCTGTGCCAAGGTGGGACGGATAGAGATTTGATGGTATTGTGTGAGTTTGGTGGGGTTTGGTTGTTTTGGGATTGGATTTGTTAAAGCAAGTTTCCATATGTCTGGCATGGTGCTTGTATTAAAATAGACTGAATATATGCTGGAGTGGTGCTCTCTGATGTAATCATTGCAGCAGTAAATGATTGAGGAGTGTAGGATATCTGATGCTGGAGGATTGTCAAACTTTAGGTTTTAGAGAATTGGCAGTACTTCTTTTATTGTAATATGCTTGAAATCTATTGGGGAATGTGTTGGGGGGGTCAGAAGTTGGGAATATGCTTGTTGTGGTGAGATGGGTTGTGGGAAGGTTGCTGAATTCTGACAGGGATTCTGACAAGGAGAATGAATATATGCTTGTGTTTTTAATGAGATGATGTTTTGTTTCTACCTGTGAGTCTGTTTGCCACTTTCCAGAACTGTTGCATGTAATAGTTAAGGACATTTATGTTGATTTTATTAGTTGGGTTTTATGGCTCCTAATGGCTTGCTTTTTGATGTTTCTGATTTGGACAACGTTTTTTCTTGCATCTGTATTTTGGGTGGCTGTTCAAGAATGCCATATTTCATCTCTTCATTTTAGTAAAAATTTCAGTTTATTGTTTAACCAGTCATTCTTTTAGGTTTTGTACAGTCTGGTAATTAGTGGGAAACGTGTGTCTTGTAGATTGCTGGAGATTAATTCTGCAGTGAGGTTCAATTCAATAGCATTTGGAATGTCAGACCGGTCTTGATTGCTGAGGATGGATTTGAGTTTTTTGATGAGTTTAATTTGGCCCTAAAAGAGATCAGTTGAGGTAAGATTTTTTTCATGGAGGAATGGAGTAAAAAGTTAATTGGCAGTGGACATTGATAGATGATGGATGGTTACTTAATTGTGAAAAAACAAAGAATTTTTAACTAGCATACGTATTATGACTGGTGTCTTCCAGGTGACAGGAAGGTAAATTTGAAATACTGCCATGTACAATATTGACTTTAATTAGTTATTTATTATAATTTGTTAACTAAGATAGAATACTGATCACAACTGACCAGCTTGAGACAAAAATATGTATACATACATCTGCATTTAACAAATATACAGTGAAACAGAGAGAGAGGGGGAACTGATAATTTTGTAACATATGAAAAGAAGTAGTCAAGAATCGCATGATAAATCTAAGGCAAATAGATTTGGGAAAAAGATGTAGAATGGATTAGGCTGTATGATCTGAAAGAATGCAAATGCATTTTGCATGATTTCTAAGAAGGAATCTCAATTCTACATGGAATTTGAGATAGGAAAAAGTGGTTTTAGTATAGGGGAAGAGGTTCCCATAGTTTGGGACCTGTTACAGAGAAAAAAAATAGTCTGTGGTATGCAGTTGGTAATGAGGTGTTTGCAGCAGTGGGGATGATTGGCTGGTATTTTTGAGATATGATATGGATTTTATGTCTAATAAGTTTAGAGGCTAGGGGGAAAGAGTCTTCTCATTAAGGAGCTTGAAGAGTCATGAGCCAAGCAGCAGCTCAGCTCTTTGACTGACTGGAGAAAGTTAGATGATTTTCAGAGTTAAACAGCAGTGCTTGTCTCTAGAAGTGAGAGTGAAAAACTGCCAGCTGTTGTTTGTGATAGACTGAATGCAGCAGCTGCTAACAGGAGCTGTATACAAGCTGTGTGGGCAATAGATCTGTACCAGTGGCTAACCTGGCAGAGTCAGTAGAAGATTTTGTTGGCCCAGAAAAGGAGAGAATTAATATTCTTTCATGTAGTGTCCAGATACAGTTGGAAGTTGACAGCAGGGTCTAGTCCTATTCCAAGATATTTAAAAAGCACTGGGCATTTCACCCTTGGGGTTGATACATTTCATTATCTGAATGTTACCCATGTTTAAAACTAGCTAAGTCAACAGGTTTATACTTGACAATTGGCCTAGTAGACCTTTTAGAGCCTAGGTATTTCATTTCCCAGTACTGGCTGCCTCTGTCTGTAAGCTTGTAAAAAGACAACTCAGGAGTGTATTTGTGGATCCCTATCCATTTATCAAGGTTGATTGTAAAGGGATCTACTTTGGGCGCTACTTGTTTGACATTGAATAGGAGCTTTTTCCATCAATAGGGGCTCCCTTTAGGGAGATATATATCACACTGACAGATTCTGTTAATTAATATTGGCAGGAAGCCATTTTGCCTTTTGTAGTGTTTTGAGTATTTGTGGTATTATATTTCTTACAAATATGTAAGAAGTTGAGTGGGACTGGGAATTTTATAGCCTTGTAAGTCAAGTAGAGTTCATTGCATAGGAGTGTATAAGAGCTTGAATAAAGTGATAGGACATTCAGATGTTCTGTATAACTTAATTAGGTCATGCCAGAGATTTTCTTGGAAATGTGTTTTTTCAGGCTAGACAATATGTGCTGATAGGTATGGCCTAAAGGGGCATTATATTCAGGTATGTGCCAAAGGGGCATTATATTCTGTTATAGGCCTGAATAAGGAAGAGTAAAAGGTACAATACCTTACATGGAGGTAGAGGACATATATTTAGTAATTAGCTGGGATAGGAACAAAGATTTCCTGGCAATAGTCAATCCAAAGTGGTTAGAAGAGTTAATTGTCAGTGAGTGCGGTTAGGTCTCTATTGAAGGTATCATATTTGAGGGGGTGTAATTTATGTACTAGATGAAGGAGTAGTCTTCATTCCCAAGAAGTACAATAACACTTTTTTTTCATCAGACATAAATGCATGGTCTTATCACTAGTTATTTGAGTGGGTTAGGGCCTCATGCAGGATATGGGTATCAGATGGAAGGCTAATGACACTGCAGAGTGTCATCTGCAGACTTAGTCAAACAAAGACCTATGTCATCATGGCCATCAATGAAGAGTTTGCTGAAGAGGAGCATACCTAATATACTACCTTGTGGAATGCCAGTGGTTGCAAGCATTTTAAAGGTAAGAATGATACCAAACCTGACTGAATGGCTTCTGTCTGTGGGTTGATTAGCTGTCTTAAGTGTTACATAGGGGCAATTATTCAAGTTGATTAGCTTCTCAATAATACCAAAATGTGAGATGGTATCAAAGACCTTAGGTATAACCAGGTAGGTAGTGTGTACTACTTGGCCATTACCCAGAGACTCGGTCACTATTTTATGTTATCTGATTTTTTCATTGTAGTGTCTGAGATGGCTTCGTATGACTATCTTTACAGCAGCATGTTGTAGAGAACTAGGTGCTGCTGTTATACTAGTTTGCTTAATTTGCTGGCAGTCTCACACAGAGAATTAAGGCTATGTGCTGATAGCCTTTGGCATTGCAAAAGTCATGAGTTTGATTCTCAAATCCACTATTTGCTTGCTATGTAACTGTGACCACATCACTTAACCAGACACTGATATTGGGTCACCATTGAAAAAGGGCTTGTGTTCCCAGTGGGCTTAGCTAGTTCATTTTTGTTTTATGTCCTTAAGAAGAATCATGTTTACTAGTCATTTTTGGACATATGTGCAGAATTGTAGATAACTATACTTGCATTCAATGCTGTCCCCAGATCTGACACCCCAAAACTTTAAGTTAAGGAATAAAACAAACAAAAAAATCCTCTCAGTTTTAAAACTACTTGCGGCATTTGTAGGAAGCGGCAGCTTCAGTTTATGCCACCCAGAGCAGGGTGCCCTGCAGCACTTAGGTTCTGACTGCAAATAGTGTACTGACATTCAGTGCTGGTAATGCACTGAAGACTGATAGAGATCAGCTGAATGTACTCCCTAACATTTACGCTTATGATGGCTGTCCCCTTCACCCCACTCTAGCTATACTTCTGACTGTGAGAGCTTAAGGTAGAAATTTGAAATGTTCAGTTTTTGTCTTGTTACTCTTGGCTCAGGTTCAGAGACAAAAGTAACATGCAGTAATTAATATATACAGACCTATAGGGTGATAAGGGTAGTAACTGCATAAGTCTGTGGGAGATAATTATTTTTAAGGGGTCTATATCAGTTCAGCAAAATAGCACATCATCGAATACAACAACCTCGAACTTCTAACCACTAAATCTAAAAACATCTAAAGCTCAGAAGAGTGAATTTTTTCCCTGGGAAAAAAATCACTGTTCCGAGAAACACACACACAACACAAGCACACCAAAAAAGCAGCAATCTACACACATACACATAAAATCCTACATCTAACCCTACACTAAACTGTACATATAGTACTATCTATCCACTATCCTTAACTCAAACCCTAACCCTGAGGTCCGTCACAATCGCACACTCACCTCACCCGCGCCCTAACCCTAACTCGTATACCCCACCCTAATCCTAAAGTCCATCACTATCGCACACTCACCTCACCCACGCCCTAACCCTAACTCACATACCCGGCCCTAAACCTAACGTCCACACAATCGCACACTTACATGAAACTAACCCGTAACTTTCCACCACAGTGCTGAAAATAGCAGAGCCACAGAAACGGACAACTGATTTCTTTCCCTAGGAAAAAATTTGGTTATCTGCAGTTTCGCTATTTTCAGCGTTCGCTGTTTTTGGGTTGATATTAGACCATTCGAAGTATTAACACACTGATGATTCAATATAGACCCTTTTTTAAGTTATTGTTTTTATTTTGAATTGATGGAACCTTGTGTGTATTGAACTATTACCCTGAATAATTATTTCCATAGAATATTTGTGAATATTTCATTTGATTTGTGTTTTTATGAAAAGGTTTAGTTTTGCTAATTTCAAGAGTTAACCATGCTGCCTTCATTTGTTAGTAGGCGCTTTCTTCTTATGAATGCTTTCAGATTAACACAGAGCTTCCAGGCTTCAGTGGTGGTTATACCAAGTAACTAATTAGGAACTAGATAAATAAATAAAAAACAAAACAAAACTGAAGTAGTAGTGAATATGAAGTCTTAATAGCTCTTTGGTAACAGCTACCCATTTTATGAGATAAATATGGTATCTTCTGCTTTTATTTCAGTTAGATATTTATCCGCTTCTCTATAGTGGCCTGAGATATGGCATGCAGAAAACACACGAGGATAAAACAGCATGCAGGCTGAATGACATTAGCTCTCATGCGTCTTATGTTTCACAGACATTTATAAAAAGATCTATTTATTTATTTAATTTGTTGACTAGATTTTATTTATTTATTTTTATTTATTTTATTTTACATTTGTTGGCCAGGATAGTCCGACTGGATATATGTCCATTTTCAGTGGAGGCCTGAGGAGAAAAGCTCCAAGATCATAATACACACAGAACATTTAGTAAATAGCAGTTTCATACAGGTTACAGACATGAGCAATGTCAGTGTTTTATACAGATGGTACCAGCTTGTTACATTCAGGTTTAAGACACAATGTTTGTTTGTCTTTTCGTCTTTTCTGTTTAGGGGTCGCCACAGCAGAACTCCGGTCCGCTAATGATTGGTAGTAGATTTTCACGAACGCTGAGGTGCCAGCTCGATGTTCAACCTTCAACGAAGGCACGCCCATTCACGCATATCTTTCGAACACCCACCCAACAGTGGGGAGGACATGAAGACTCCACACAGAAGGCACTCCCCGCACTCCAGCCGTTTATACAATTGACCCTTCCTGGATGGTGTAGGTAGATAGTAAAAACAGTTGTGGTTAGAGGCACCTAAGAAAAAGAGAGGACAGTAGTCAGGATTGCAGGTGAGACATTACCTTTTAAACTACCTAGCACATTTAATCCCCCACTACACCCCAACCTGAATACATTTGAAAATGTATGTGAACTTGACTTCAGGCATTTGTTCTTAAAATGGTTTGACTCTAAAATATATCATATGAACAAACCAAAGCATTAAATAACCTCTAGCAGTAAGGGTGATAAAACCCGATAAGGGGTAGCCATCTTTGATAATTCTGAATATGTTAATAGAATGTTACTGATCCTAGACTCTGATGCATATATAAATGCTTCATATAATGAAATGATGGGAGCCTACAAAGGATCAGAGGTACCTACTTATAGATGGCTTAATAGACACAGATACTTTTAATTTTATTAATATTGTAACACCTAAAATACCCGTTATGTTTGGGTGTCAAAATTACATAAAAGTATCTCAAACCCCTATCTGACATTAATTGATGGTAGGTGGCAGTATATTCATCCCATGCCTAGAGTAATTGACTACATTTTTTTTTAAATATTTAAAACAAAATCTGAGATCTGTAAAGACTCCTGGACTTTTCCTAGAGTCTATAAACAACATTTTTTTTTTGATACCACATTCTTTTTTTGACTATGATGTCAGATCGACCTCTATACATCGATTCCACATCAAGAAGCAATTGAATGGAGTGCATTGATTGGGAAAGCTTGGGAGCTACAAAAACGAGATCTCTTTGGTTTCAACTGCTGCTATATTGTTTTAACATCAAACTTCTTCTTCTTTACAACAAAATACTATTTACAGAAAAAAAGGTATAGCCATGGGTTCCCCATGTGGGGAAGCGGTGAACCTACTAGTAGTTACTGGGAAAAAAAGGTTACATTGACAAACAACCCCTAGAAATGTGAAGTACTACACTACTACACGTTTTGATGGATGATGTTTTTATTTAAGGGAGTGTGAAGATGAAATGAAAATGGAAATGGTTATGAACAACTCTAGCACATTCTTGAAATTCAATTATAAGTTTTCTAACAGTTTTTATTGACTATCTAGATGTTGAATTTGTTGAATGTGAGTATGTGTGGTAAATTTTTTTTTTTACATACAGAAAGCTCACTTTTGTAGCAGCTTTACATTACTACTCCAGTCAGCATCCAAAAAAAAAAAAAGATCTATTGTTAAAGGACAGCTAGTTAGAGCTGTTTTGAAACATTCAGAGATGAGTGTTCCTTCTTGAAGGATCTGTTTACAAACAGGGCCTAATTGATGAATTAATTTATGAGGTTTCCGGTAAGATGTAAACATCAAACTCAAATATTGATGGCAATGAAGTAATAAGTGAACCTTTAGAAAATAGTTTAGACCAAACTAGTATGGTTATTGAAACTAGTAATCATAACCAAAATATGAATAAATTCAGGACAAGTATTGTTTTAACATTTAATAGACATATTGGTGATGTATGGAATATTATTAAGAAAAACTGGTATTTTATTTTTAATAATCCTGGATTGTTTCAAAAATTAGGTCCACACCCATCTGTAGTTTTAAGAGGGGCAGGAATTAAAAGAATTATTACAGAGACCTGCAACATGTACATTCTCTAACAGACAACCTGGCACATTTATGTGCGATATGCGGTTTTGTAATAGATGCAATTGTTTGAAAATAGGCAACACATTCACAATTAGAGATTATCGGTAAGACCGACCGCAAGCTACGAATATACCAACACCTTTATGATCGCTTTGTCCAAACATGTCTTACAAAATATTGGACATAGTTTCCAATTTATGGGCATAGAGCAGGTTTTAACTGGAATAAGGGTGGACCCCAAACTCAACTTAGAGAATTAGAGTGGCAGATAGGTGTGGATGCCTTCACCTATCCGGGATTAAATGAATCCTGCAATATCTCAGTCCTTCTCAAATATAGGAGTTATATGAGATAAAGGAAGGATATTATTCTATTTTAGATATGTATAAAATTACCTTAATAATAATAGAATAGAGGTGGTAATTACATTATTTTGTATCACCTACATATATATAGTAATAAATTAAATAAAAGAATTACATAGAACTGATATATCCTTCATTTTATATACATTTTAAATTATATTTTTATATACATATAAAAAATGTTTTTAACTGATTTATATTAAATCATAAATTTGGCAGTAATAATATACTACAAATGTGCGATGATGGAGCTATCAAGTATAGCATGAAGTGTCACTTTTAGATGTGATGATGTCTTCCAGTACATAATATTTTTTAATTTAGTCTTGTTGCTTTAAAATAAAATAAAAAGGAAATGACATCATGGCTGTAACATATATAAACAACAAATGTTAATGAATTATTTTGTATTAACTGATGAAGCTTCTACAGTGTGGGAGCAAAAACGTGATTCCTGAAATAAAGAGCGTTATTATTTGTCCTGCTTGGTTCCAGAGTTCGTGTTTTACAGTAGTCAGGATTAGTACAAGGACATAACCAGTGTGTTTTGAGGCATTTCTTGAGTTTGTTTTTGAATTGGGTTAGCGAGGATTCTAGAGTCAAGTCAGCCAGGAGTAAGTTCCATATCTTTCCAACAGAGTTGGCAAATAGAGAGTCTTAGATGAGTAGTTAGATTTGACAGTTTGAACTAAGAGTCTAGTGGATGAGCGGAGTGGGTGGTTGTTACTGTAGGGGCTGATAATATTTTTTAGTGCAGGTTTATTTTCTGGCCGGTAAAAGACTTTATGTACCACTATGAGCTGGTTGAACTGCAGTAGGTTAGGCAGTTCAAGCCACCCTAGGAGATTTAGGTTGTGGCAGTGGTGCGTCCGGTAGGCTGTGCCAGTAGCAAATCTGGCAGTGTGGTTATAGCAGGATGATAGTTTATTAAGATCTGTTTTGTTCAAGTTGGAGAATAGAGGTGAGGCATAGAGAAGAGTTGATAGTAGGTGGGATCGGGCAATTGCAGTTCTAGCAGGTGGAGTGAGGAAAGATTTGATTCTATAAAGAGAGCCAAGCTTTTTATTGATAGTTTTCATAGTTTTAGTGATGTGCTTATCAAACTTAAGGTTATGGACTATAACACCCAATAGTTTGGTTTGGGATTCTGGGGAGATAATAGTGCCATTGTTTGCTGCTATGTTGAAGAGTGGCGGGGGTCCTGCATGTTGGGGAGAAGAGAAGCAGCTTAGTTTTGTTGGAGTTTAGGATTAGATGTTGATTAGAGACCTAGTTTTTCACTGTATTGAAGGTATTTTGAGTTAATGTGAATAGGTTATCTGGGGAGGTGGCAGAACAAATCACAGTGGTGTCATCTGCATATTGAATGCAGGTAGCATCTGGGATGACTGTATGAAGGTCATTGATAAAGATAGAGAAAAAAAGGGGTCCTAATATAGAGCCCTGGGGGACTCCTAGTGTGATGGGTAGGCACGATGATATCTTGTCCTGCCATGGGACTGCCTGTTGCCTGCCCTGCAGGTAGGATTCAAACCATTGGAGTGCTTGGTTGTTTAAGGTGAAAGCTTTCAAGGTATTTATAAGGATTTTACAGTTAACCATGTCAAAGGCCTTGGAAAGATCTAGAAAGAGTGCGGAGGCTAGTTTGTTATTGTTATGGTTGTGGTTTATAATGTTAGAGAAAGAGAGGAGGGCTAAGGTTGTACTATGGCGTGGCCTAATGCCATGCTGAGAGTTGGACAACAGCTTGTTCTGCATGAGATAGTGCATGAGCTGTATGTGTACACACTTCTCCATAATTTTAGCTAGTGGTGACATAATTGCTATGGGGCTAAAGTTTGACAGTTCAGTGGAACTGCCTCCTTTATGGAGAGGTATGACATGGGAGATTTTCCATATAGTGGGGATGGTTGCTTTAGATATAGTTCTGTTGATCAAGATTGAGATGGGGTATGTTATGGCGCCAGCAGCCTTTTGCAAATAGTCTGCAGGGAGGAGGTCGGCAGCCAGAGTGGTGGTTCTTAGTTTCCTAAGTAGGGTCAGAATAAGTTGAGTAGGAACAGGTTGGAAGCTAAAGGATGCTTGGGTGCTGGTTGTGACTGCATTTGGATTAGAGCCACTGGGAGTGAGTTGGCTGGCCAGAGACTGGATAGTCTCTGTGAAGAAGCTATTAAAGGTGTTAGCAATGTCCTTTGGGGATTTTTGTTTGGAAGCCGTGGGGAGTGGGGTGGTGGTTTGGACTGGGTGGAGGAGTTTGTTTATTCCTACGCAGAACTTTTAAGGTTTATTTGGATGTATTTGTTGTAGATGGCAGTAGTAGCTCTTTTTATCTAAAGTTACGGGTTTTTTAGTATCATTCCTTAGCTGTCTAAGTTGATCAAGTGGGGTTTTTGTTGTCTGGTAGTTGGCCCATGCTTTGTTTCTAAGTGTAATTTTGGATTTGATATCTTTAGAAAGCCATGGTGCAATATTAACTTTGGTTCTAATAGAGCGGCTGGGAGCATAAGAGTCAAGAATAGCAAGGAATTTGGTATTAAAGTATGTGATCACTTCATCCAGGGGGAGATTTTTTAGGACTGACCAATTGCAAGCCATGAGTTCATTTTGAAACTTGTTGAGATTAAAGTTCTTGTTGTTTCTTATAGTTCTGTAGGTGGTTGGTAGGAGTAGTTTACCTTGAGCTTGATTATATGGGTGAGACAGTGGTCACTTAGGTCATCAGGTAAAGTGACTGACGTGTAGCATTGTAGATGGTTATTGACGAGTATCCAGTCTAGGGTATTTTCTTTGTTATATGATTTTCCTGTTCTAGTGGGGGAGGATATGGTCTGAGTAATCCCTTAGAGGTTTACATGGGTTGTGGGGGTTTCAGAGGAACAATTGTTCCAGTCAGTGTTGAAATCCCCGAGAACAATGGTTCCTTGGGGGTAGTTATTGGATAACCAATGTAAGAAGTCTTCTAGGGTATCTGTGTTCCTCCCCAGGGGAATGTAGACACAGACAATATTTATACTTTTGTTAATTTGTAGTTTTGTGATAAGAATTTTGGCATTATTGACCTTGGGTGGTTGTTGGGTGTCAATGCTGACAGATAGGGTAGACTTGTAAAGTATGGCTACCGCACCACCCTTTCTAGAAGTATGGTCTAGTCTAAACATATTATACCCTGGTGGCAGAACCTCATTGTCCTTGGTGGCAGGTTTTAGCCACGTTCCTGTGAGGTATTGTATATCAGGTGAATGGACAGCTAAAAAGGCATGCAGGTGCTGAATTTTATTATTTATGCTCCTGATGTTTAGATGGCAGGCCAGCAAGGAATTGGAGGTCTATTTGACGGAGCTATGTTGGTAGGGGATTTAGTAGGGAGGGATTAGGTTCAATAGGTGGGGATGAACCGGGTTTGGGTGGATGTCACCATCCATTGTGAGGTTATATTTTAGTTTGAGTATGAGTTTCCAGATTTTGAGAAGAATTTTGTGATAGTATCTAGTTCTAGGACTAATATAGCTGGGTCTAATAAGATGGAAGCTTTTTGGGGTTAAAGAGTGAGGCACGAGAGAAAGGGGGAAGTGCGCATTTTTATTTGTTACTGGTGGGATGGAAGTTTGGAATTTAGGACAATGGAAACCTGGGTGCTTGTAGGCAGAAAAGAGATATGGTGTGAGCAACAGGGGTGGTAGTAGAGTTAGTAGTATTCTGGGTGATAGCATTGCTACAGACTGAGGCCTGAAGCTAGAGCAGAAGAAATGACAAGGAGAGTGGGCAAGTAGTGTTAGGTTGAGGGTGATGCAGTTGAATTGCAGGTTGTTACTGATTGGTTTAGAAGGGCTAGGGTGAGCTTTAGTACAATAAATTTAGCAGCTCTAGGGGCAGGTGGAATTTGGGGTTAAGGCGGACTGCAGAGTGTGGTTGAACCAAATCACAAGACGCCAGTACTCAAAGTGTACAGGGTAGGTATATTGTCTAGTTTTTAAAGAATTTATTTTTAGTTTAGAGGTAAACAGCCAGTTTAAAAATACAGTTTTGGAGGAGGTGAGAAGTTGTATACTGTCACTAGATTAAATAAACACTAGCGACTGTATGTAGGCCAATTTTAAAATAATTCTTTTTTAGCCTGTAAGGGGCTGTTTGCCAGTGCAGGACCCAGTAACACTAGTTACACAGTTTACAAAAAGAAATGTAGGTAAGTTAAACTTATGCAGTCTTTTAAGGTTATGGACAGGGTGGTATAGCATTCTGCGTTATTTGCAGGCTGGGTAGTTGTTCTTTTAGTGTAGAGAACCTTTCAAGGATAGTAGTATGGGGCAGAACCTACAAGGATATATTAGCTAATGTTTACTTTCTTGTCTTCGGTTAGCGACCAAATAAAAAAACACATGCAAACATGTTTCAGAGATCAAGCACACTGGTAACACTATGTGTAGCCTTGTTTTAAAGAAAACAAAATAATATAAAATCAAGCACACTGTGAGATGTAGCTACACAGTTAAACTGTACATTACTTATTGCTGCTTATAAGTCTAGTGTTAGAGTAGAACATTGATCACAACATACAAGTGTCAGTTTTGGTCCAGAGAGGTTAAGACAAACTGTACTTGAGGTAGCACTTGTGAGAAAGAGTACATAGAAAAGAAAGTATATACAATGATCATTATACGTGATATGTACAAAGTGAAAAGGTACAAATGTAAGCATAATAATAACTGTATAATATGGTTCACAGAGAGCTTACATTTTTCTGCCTTTTCTTTCATAGTTACCAGAAAACTATTACAAACCAGAACCACTCTTTACTCTGTCAATATTCCTTACCAGATATAGCAGCCCATGTACCCGTTAATGTTTTACTGCCTTTCCTTAATCCATTATTTTATTTTCTTAGTTATCAAATCATAACATTCCTTCAAAAATACACAGATTGGGGTGTGTGGCCAAGATGTCCACAAGGTAGCAGCATTTTCTACTAGCTCTGTCTTTCAAATTCATTCCTAACAGGAATTTTAATTCCTATATATCCTAAAACTGGACTTTTTATCCTAAACAAAATTTTTAAATAATATGTTAGGATAATTAAAAAAAAATTTTGATTAAATATTAAATTTTCCATATCAAAAAAATCTACCAGATATCTTCAGTAACAGAACAACATGAACCATAACAAATCTTCTCAACAAGAATCTTCATTTAAAAAAGAACTTCAATCATTAATATCTAATATACAAGAACTCTCTTCAAAACTAGACAAAATGGATATGAAAATAGATAATTTTAAGGAGAAATGTACGCAGAAAATGGATATCATACATGAAGACCTTAGTCAACAGAAGAAACAGATATCAGGTATAGAAACTTCTATGAATGACATTGATACCAGAACAAAGGAGAATGAGCAAAATATTGAATTTCTATTGAAACAAAATACTTTTCTTCAATTAAAAGTAGATGATCTTGAGAATAGATATCGAAGAAGGTAATATAAGAATATTTGGCTTACCCGACGGTATTGAAGGATCAGATATGGTGAAATTTCTATCTTCTTGGTTGCCTCAAATTTCAGAATTACCAGAGGCCGTCTCATATGGTGTCAAAAGTGTGCATAGATCCTTGGCAATGTCTAAAAATAACAAGTCCAATTTTACTAGATCTGTAATTGTGAAATTTCTTTCTTCACATGACAAAGAACTGGTATTAAAAACAGCTTGGGCAAAATCACCAATCAAAATAAAAGACAAAATCATCAGATTTGATAATGATTATTCCCCAGCTGTAATCTCTAAAAGAAAATTATTTTTACCTTTACTCAAAGAACTTAAGAAGCATCAAATTAAAGCTAGCCTTTTATTTCCAGCAAAACTAAAAATCTTTTTTTCAAGATGGTCAAAAAACCTTTGAAGACTTGGATACTGCAATTTTATTTATTAAAAATAATAAAATAATAGAAAGAATTGAAGATATGGAATGGGCTTCCACTAGTCTCAAAAGAAATGCTGAGAGCAACACTTGGAAAATATTTGATTCTAAAGAAGCTAAAGAAATGACTTGTACACATAAGGTCATTTAAACTTTTTGGTTCTGGGATACTTAACTTTGGATGGAATATTTTTTGAATATAAGTTTCTAGTTACAAAGACCCTATAAATTGAGGAAATTAATCTGGATTTACAGGTGAGCTATTTAATTTTGTTTATTTTTTTTCTCTTTGCCTTTTAATGATATCTTGCTCATAAAAAATATTTGTGGTAATGTAACGTATTTTGTTTGGCTTATTGATTTTGTACTAATAGTCTATAGTATACATCTAGTGTTTTGTTTGTTCTAATGATTTGGTCATATTATTCTGTCTGATGCCTATAGAGGGGTTGCCTCTGCGGGTGTTATCTTTGTTTGAAGCCATACTACTTTGTGGATGCCGTGTAGTGCTGGTTAGATATGCTCCGATGCTTGATGTGCATTGAAAAGGGGTAAGGCGGCATTGTGGAGAATGGCTGTATGTGTTTTATTTTCTTTTTTTGCTGGTGATTTGGTGGTGTTGGCTTGGGAATGGTTATGTACTTTTTTGGACTTGTTTGTATGTCAGTCGGTGCTGATTGCTTCTCTGGTGGATGTGTTGGTTGCCTGCCCGTATGCGGATGGTGAAGTGTTATTTGGGTTCGATAGATAAAGTGGCATAAAAAATAGTGTTTCGGAGGTATGTTGGTATTGAATTCTTGTGTTTATGCTTGGTAACGACAGCAGGTTGCTAGCTATGATTTCTTTGTATTTATTGTTTTAATGTAGTTGTTAAAAGCTGGGTTGGTGACTAATGTGGTGGTTGGTTCTGTTGGCGATAGTTGTGTGCTTTGACTATTTTCATCTGAATGGCTTGCTCGTGGTGTTAAACTCTCGAGTAGCAGTTGTTTTTAAAAAAAAATGAAAGAGAAAATCCTTTGAAAAGCGTTACCGTTGGTTTCCCGCTTCACATACAAAAAATAGTCATTTAGATCGAGCTCAAGAGGTTCAGTTGTGTTACGAATGACCCTGCCAGATGATAAGTTCGCTGACATAAATAAATGTCCAGCTTTGACATTTGACCTTGGACTCTGTCTATTCACGTAGACTTGGAACTTTGAGACGCTGGCAAGAGATGGGTGAAACAGCTGATTCCCTAATTCAAGACAGTAACAAGACACTTCATTTTTGAATACTTTCTGTTCCTGTCATTCTCTTTGCCACTAGGTATATTCTGTTTATGTCATTTACAAAAAGACATTGTGAATATAATTCATGAATCATCTTTAAGAATTTAATAAATAATATGTAGATGTTTTCAAAAACATGTTTTTGATATTTAGGATCCGGTATGCTTGCAATAGCAGTAAAATGCACAAAATATGACTTAGTTGGCCTCAGTTCGACTAGCAGCTCAGACACAAGAAGACCCGGGTAAGGGATGTAGAAGTAATTGGCTGGTATGGGCTCATTTATCCTGGGGATGTGAAGAATGGTGGTGTCAATTAGATGGTTACCACCGTACAAGTGATGGCTTGCTTGACACTGGAAAGCACAGGATGAAGAATATTATCCCTAGCTGGTGATGATAGCTCCTTTTAATTTATATAAAAAAGAATCCATTTTCATTTGACGGGTGTAGAATGTCCCTAACTATGAGATACTTGTGTCAACCATCAGGAAAGGAGGATAGGGCCTTATCAGAAATGCTATCGTTGATTGGTCGCTAGTAGAGGGCACAAATAATGCCTTGGATCCTTGAATGACAGCTCTGTTGGTAAGATGTCATATCTGTGCAGGGGATATCCAGTATAGGGAAATAGGTGGGTTCAAGACCAGTAGAAGGAAAGATGATGGCTGGGAATCATGGAGATAAAAAGTATACAGCAAAAACACATTTTCACAATTTGCGTGACCTTTAACTTTCCACTAATTAACGTTTTGGTGTACAGTTAACTTGTCATTCCACAAACAAACAAACCTAGCTCCTCTCCATTTACTGTTGAAACAGGAAATGAAGTACAATCACTCTTGTTTAGGCTGTAAATTGTTTCCTTTTTCTAATCATTTAACTCTTTAATAATTCTCATCACATATTAAGAAGCACTTGGATACAATTAAATGGTAGTTTTCTTACTACACTGCTTATAGACTATTACATATCACTTTGGCATGCATTTTTGTGTTTCTTATGTATTAAGTCAAACCATTTTAAATGAGTTAAATTATTTATGCATCTGCTAGCAGGTCTTACTTCAGTACTTTATCTCTGAACCACACTTATTTACCTGAAATCTAGTCTTGTGCAAGTGCAATCCATACTGTTTCCCAACTAACTTGATGGATGCTCACTAAAGCCACATAATTAAATTATAAGTTTAATATACCACAAGAAAAAGGAAAAACTACTTTTTTAGATACCTTTTTGGTAGTTCTGACATTGCAAAGAAATTACACTCAAAGCAGCTTTTAGTGAACATAGTTTGTTCTTTTCTCCCCTACTGACCAATCATAGATTTACGTAGGATCATAGGAGGTTACAAAGCTAATAGCACTGGGGTCTTTATAAGTTTGGTATTGTTTCACTCTTATTTCTTATTAAATAATAGCGATACAGACTATATTTTCATGCAGGAAAAGATTAACATTGACTGCTCCTATTTAACAGGGCACAGGTGAAACTCCTGGGCTAAATTGGCTGTTTCTCATCCAATTGTCTAAAGTTATGCATATATAGAGTCATTGAGAAGTTATTTTTGACTTGAATTGAGGATTTCTCCCTGAGGAATGGTGACATTCATGAGACATAAATGTTTCTCTAGGAAATTGTGTTGAGGACGTAGGCTGTGTTGGGGTCCCTAAAGTGAGTGAATTTTGTCACTTGTTAATTATATTTATAATTATAGATGTGAAGCATTTTTATTAAGGCAGGATCAGAGATTGCTCTGTAGGTAAGGCACAGGTCGCCTCTAAAAAGTTTATACTACAAAGAGTACTGTGACAGTAATTTCAGTTTGTTCATGTATGCCATGTACCTGAATTTCCATATTGAGAGATCTTAATGGTCTCCTCATTTGCTGCAGATATCTGGTAAGGTATATATCTATATGAGCATTGTACTCTATTATTGGCATGACAAGAGATGAGTATGGGGGGGTTATAATTTTTTCTTTTTCACTTCAGAAGCAATGCTATTACTTACGAGATGTGTAATGTGGAAGGCCTTCCTTGCCACTCTGGACACAAGATGATCAAAGTAATATTATTTTGACTTTATTTTATTTGCAACGTTTAATTTACAGCATGGCTTATGAATATATATAAATGTATGGAGGTTGACCATTAGAATACGAACTACGGTTATGTTGCTGTAATTGTTTCCTTTAGATGTTTCACATATTTGATCTTGATTTTTTTGGTAGACTATAAACAATATGAGCAACATGGATTTTATAATTTTCCTAACAACATGTTTAACTGCTAAATACCATGCTTTTACATATCCATTTCTTGTTTTATCCTGTTAGTATAAAGTGTTCACATGAATTAATGTTAAAATGTTTAATTACTACAAGATACTGATATGTTGCTAGTACTCAGAAAATGTATACAACATGATAATCTAGCCGGGTTGTTTATGATTCATAGTTCGATTAAATTCACAAATGTTTTTTTACACCTGTTTATTGCGATAGCAACATTTCACATATTAATAGTAGTATTGTTATAGTTTGGTATTTTTACCTGAAGATAACTTTATTTTTTAGACAGTAGCTGGTTTAATGTTTCTGTTAGATTACGGGTTAATTTAGGTGATACTATGTCATCTAGATTGGGAGTTTTAAACTCCAGAAGGGGTTGGATTGTAAATATTGTTTTACTAATCAGTTATGGTATTATTTGTTTGAAAGTTTTATTGTTGTTCACCACTAATTTGAATAGTATACTCTTTCAAGGAGATCTGAAGATGATTATTTCTATTCCAACTGGGAAATCTCATACTAAATTACTAGAAATTAACATAATATTAACACCTGATGGTCAGTTCTCTGATTTATTTTGTCTAATCTTAAATGACAGCTATAAAAAGTATTTCCATTAACATTAATGGCTTAAATAATCTAGGTAAGAGAGGTAATTTATTTAGATACCTTAAACTTCATAAATCTCAACTAATATTTTTACAAGAGACTCACCTACTCTGAGGATTTATCTAAACTAAATAATACATCTTACTCTGTTTTAGTAAGCTCTGAACATCTTCAAAAAAAGAGAGGAGTAGCCATCTTGTGGAATAACTCACTACCATTACCCAAAATAATAGATAGCTATAAAGACAATAAAGGTATGTTTTGTGCTATAACTTTGGAACTAAATAAAAAAAATGTATACATTATTTAATATATACTGGATTCCAGGTATAGGTACTAACACGGTTAAACAACATTTAGATCAAATTGTGCATTTTACAAAAGGAAAATCAATAATAGCAGGGGACTTTAATTGTATATTAGATCATAAAGATTCTTCTAATAAATGTAAAAGGAAGATCTCGTCGTCAGCTAAGAAATTAAGAGATTTTATTGAAATATTTCTTTTAAAAGATATTAATCATTTTATGACTCCAAATTCATTATTTTATACTTTTTATTCTCACAGACATAATACATATTCTAGAATTCATAGTTTTGGTTTCCAATGACCTATTAGATTTTCTAAGTAATACAAAAGTAATAACATGCCCTATTTCTGACCATAATGCTATTATTTTTAATCTCGATATCAACAATATCTCTACTATTCAAATCAAAAGAATACCAGCTTATATTACAAAGTTAAAAGAATTTAAAGTACTCATTATAATTGAAATTCAAAATTTTTTACAACTGAATAATTCAAATGACATATTAAAATATATATATGGGATGCTTTAAAAACATATATATATATATATATATATATATATATATATATATATATATACGGAAAAATTATGAGCTGGTATAATCAAAAGAAATTATGGGATAAAGAACTTTGTGATATACAACATAAAATAGATAATCTAAAGCTCAATCAAAAAGTAGATACAGATACTATTGATAAACAAATGGAAATAAACTCTCTAAATAATAAATATATTGAAATATTAAACCATAAAACAAAAATAATTGCAGAAAAATAAAAATTAATTAATTATTCAAATAACCCAAAATCTTTAAAGTTATTGGCTAATAAAATGAAACGATTAAATAAAATTAATCATATCAAAGAAATATTCTCTCCTCAAAAAAAAAAAAGATGGTAACTAATCTTCACAGCATTCTATCGGAATTTAGAAATGTCTTTAACAATATCAACCAAAATTCTAACACAATAGATCCTAAAGAAGATATAAAAACCTTTGTTAGCAAATATACTAATAAAAGACTATCTACTGAACAGAAAGTTATTATCGACAAATCTATTTCCTTTAAAGATATTCAAACACAAATTAACAAATTAAAACAAAATAAAGCCCCATGAAATGATGGCATAATTCCAGAAATTTATAAAATATTTCCTAATATGGCACTAAAATTACTTCATGAAGTCTTTAACCTCGCACAAAACTTTATCAAAACCCCTCCTTCTTGGAAATGCACTTTTATTTCTCCCATATTAAAACCAAACAAAGATCCAACCAAATGTTCATCATATAGACCCATTTCTTTACTCAGTGTAGATTACAAAATGTTCATGTCTATTTATGCTGATAGATTAAAAACATTTTTTACCCAATTTGATTGACGATGATCAGACAGGATTCATAGTGAATAGGAATTCATATGATAACATAAAAAGAACTTTAATTTTGACTGAATCAGTTAAACAAGTAAATAAAAATTTGACTTTGATTAGTTTAGATATTAATAGTGCGTTTGATTCTATTAACTGGAATTATTTATTTATCCTATTAGAAGAACTAAATTTTTCTAATAAATTTATAAATCTCATTACTCAGTTATATATAGATAGTCAAGCATACATTAAAATTGGGACAAGTATATCACAAAATATACCATTAGTTAAAGGCACTAAACAAGGTTGTCCGTTGTCCCCTTTATTATTTACACTAATTATGAAACCATGGGCAAACCTAATAATATGAGATAACAATATAACAGGTTATAATTTAAACTCCACTTCATTATATAAAATACAATTGTTTGCTGATGACATTCTTCTCAACCTGGCTGATGAAAATACATCTATTTGAGCCCTCTTTAATAACATAAATCTTTTTCAAAGGAAATCTCATCTAACTTTTAATAATAATAAAACACAAATTCTCTTAATTGGCCCAAAACAATTTAATTTACATGATGATTATAAAAAAAAATCTAACACAATCCGATCAAATTCTTTATTTAGGCATTTCAATAGCTAAAAATATTAAGGATATCATACAAATTAACTATAACAATTGTCTTACAATAATTGAAAATTTAACAAAGAATTGGAATAGAATACCTTTCTCTACGGATGAAAGACTCAGTATTATTAAAAAGATTTTTCTCCCTAAAATTCTTTACATTATTCAATCTATCTCTATACCTCCCCGTACTGGATAATTAAAAAAATTAAATGCAATTTTTTAAACATTGTTATGGTTTCCAAATAAATCTAGAATTGCTTTATCTCACCATATGAAAAACTAGGATAATGGAGGTATAGCATTGCCTAATTTAGGATTTTATTCAATTTCATCTATGGTAAAAGTGATTTCTCTCTTAATTGATACTAATTATCAAGCTAAATGGAAAAAATTTTTTTGGAATATTAATGTTGGATACTATAAAAATAGCTCTCAAAAACTGTTGTTTATAAATAACCCATTAATTTGGGTCCTAAAATATCAGTTTTCCACCTTTTGTTCCCTAAAATGTAAAAGTAATTATTTAACTCTTTTGTTAAAATCTTTAAGAAATGCTATATTTAAATATAATGTTTATAAAGAATGGTTATTCCTTCTTTTTCCTATAGCCTACTCAACAGGTATTCTTTTTACCTCTGACTCTAATAAAATATGTATCTTTAAACAGAAAAACTTATTTTTTGGTATCAATTGATGTCAAATAATGTCTTGAAATCAGTTAATTTACTAGATGTTGAATTCAGATTTGAGTCCCTTTATTGGTTGGAGTTACATGAAGGAAGGAATTTTATACAAAATAGAATTGACTTAATGACCCCTTCAGTTAAGAAAGTTATACCAAACATACTACATTACTTGATTTTATCTCTTCAGAATAATTCTCCTTCCACTAATAAACTCTCGCAAATATATAAAGCTATCAAATCGGATTTAGATGTCTACTCTGACAGTTACTGGAACTTTTTCTTTTCCATTAATAATTATTTTCCCATAGACAAAGACACATTCAATATTTTGAAATCATCTAGTATGACTACTTCCTCATTAAGATGGAGAATATTTTCCTGAAAATATCTAAATAGATCTTTTATTACTCCTCATACATTGAGTAAAATTGGGAAAAAAGATATAAACTGTTGGAGATGTAATAATAAAGTAAATGCTGATTGGTCTCATATGTTCTATGATTGTATCGAATTGAAAAAATTTTGGGATGATACAAATGATTTTATACAAGCTATTTTTACAGACAACTTTACTTTAACTAAATCCTTAATATTAGTTAATGTTCCAGTTCCAGCTTGTATTAAGGTATCTGATTACCCTTTGATTTGGTCTATGCTAGCCATAGCAAGAAAAATTATCACTAGAAATTGGAAATCTAATTCCTCTTCATCTTTACAAGAATTTAAAAATCTTCTTAATGAAGTCTCTTGTTTGGAAAAACTAACCATCGGGAATAGAATTTCTAAAAATGCTTCTTCTGTCACAGTTGGAATAAAATATATGATTTTTTACAAAAGTAGTTCTGTATTATAGTAAATATCATTTACATATTTATAAATTATTTTAAATGTATTGATCTGTGGTGAAGATATTATATATAGTTATATATTGTTTATTGTTATGTTATTACTTCATGTAAAATTCATGTTATTTTATTTGTTTTTTTTAAATAAAAAAGAAAAAAAATGACTTAAAAAAAAGAAATACACAGATTAATTTCTTCTCAGTCTGAACCATATCACACTTACTTCTTTTATAACTCCTTCTGTTTTCCTCAATAATTTTTGCAATACAAGGTTAGATATCAACACATTTCATTTGTATGGATAGCTGCAAAATTATCTATGCATATGCAATCATAACATTTTAATCAAGGAATACATAGAGTGGTATACATTAGTCCGGCATCCAGAATATAGAAATGTTCTTAGTATCTTCATATGTGAATATCTGATATATCTGTATTTGTTAAGCATTTTATTGTCAGTGTCACTAATAAAGACTATATAGAAGCCTACACGTCATCTTTTTTTATATAATTTTTAGTGCTGGTGCACAACTTGAGGAAATCCACCTTAAACAGTTTGCTACCAAGTTATTAACTCCACTTCAATGTATTTTAGAAGTGATCTAAAATTAGGGGGAGTTATAGTAATTTTTGAGAAACCTTATAAAACAGGTGTTTAGCAGTCTAAGAAAGACAGCAAGGCCATTTACACGTGTCGTGGGCTAGACTTGGACCGAAAACTCAGAACTGTAGATAACAGCTGTAGAGCATGCATGAGGATCTACTGCAGATGCTCGCATGCTGCTAACTCAAGATACAACTGATGTCTGCCACTTTCTGAAAAAAAGAAGACCTCTAACTCCTACTAGCCATTAATACATAACCATCCTAACATCCAGTCCAATAAATTACATAGCTCTATCAGAATGTAAACCTAAATGTAAAACTCCCTCCCAATTCCCAACCTGATTCCTCAGAACATTACCTGCTATGCAGACCTAAAACTCCAAACCCTTCTGTAAATCTAAATTTCCCATTCACTCCCTAATACTAAAACTACCTTCCAGCTGTGTAACCCTAAAATCCTCCTCCTACTCTCTACTCCTAAACCTCCCTAATCAGTCTCTGCAGCTTCTTGCCCAAACTCATATTTGAGTTTGAATGTGTGCAGCACTCCTTCTCCACAGCAGTTTACCCAAACTCATATTTGACTTTGAATGCATGCAGCACTCCCTCCCCACAGCAGCTGACCCAAACTCATATTTGAGTCCTAGTGCAAGCAGTAATCCCTCAGCACAGCTGCTTGCTCAAAGTCATATTTGAGTTAGAGCATGAGCTGCAGGCTAGCCAAGATATAGGGCCACTGAGTTCTTTTATTGTAGATTTTGCCTGTGACTTGAGTACCTGTAATGAGCTCCAGGTATGATGTGGACATATGGTATGTGTCAACAAAATGTTAACATGAGAATGTGAGAGTGTGATTTATGGAAGAACAAACTTTAATATGAACCTGAGCAAGTTCTGTTTAGTACAGAAACTGGCAGACTCAGGATAGTTTACAACAGTGCGTTCATAACTGTATAGGTTCATAAGTGTTTACTAGGCTAATGACCAAAAGGGACGTTTTAAGCCTAGCCATGCATACCAAATCTCTAACAAGTTCTTGTACCCTTGAAAAGTGTAAGCAGGGGCCTGGGAGGTAAACCATTTACATTTTGACTGTGTCCATTAGAGACATAGGTGCCAAACCAGGGATGAATTTCCTGTCCCCCATCCAACTGTCCAAGTTACACTTGAAGTGAGTTAGGAAGGAACTCTACTTCACATGGATGGGAGCCTGTTCCAGACAATAGGTAGTCTCTGGGAAACATACCTGTCTCTACAGCAGGTCCTATTTATATCACAGGCAAAGTTTAAGACTTTAGAGTGGGTAATTCTGCCACTGTTTCTTTTGCAGATATGCAGGAGGTCCATCAGGGTGGGGTCTGCCTTGAGGTGGTCTGCATAGGACATGTTACTTGCACCCTGTATTCTTTTTAGTGAGGAACCTGTGTGGATATTCCAGTTGTTGCATGTGCCTGGTTAGGTACATACCAAAGGGGGCATTGTATTCAATGATAGGTCTGATAAACTTCAACTACTGCAGAAGAATGACTTCCTTGGACCTAGATGCAGTACCTTTGTTTTTAGTTGCACAACATTCAATGATTTTCTCACTACAGTAGACACATGATGGTCAAAGGCTAGATTGCTGTCTGTGTGTCCCCCCAATTCCCTGACTACTGGGTCAACTCCTAGGGGTGTGTAGTCAATATGATAGTTACCAGGGTTGGATGACTTCCCAATGTATACTATTATGCATTTCTTGGCATTTAGTTTTAGTCCATGACTCTGACACCAGTTATTTGTCTGTGTCAGCCATTCCTGGAGAACATTTATATTGGTGGGAGAGGATTCTGTGACTGCTCCTTATTTGAAATCATCTGCAAGTTTTGGCAGCCAGAGTTTATTGCCATTGTCCTTGATTTCAGAGAAGTAAATATCAAAAAGGATCTGTCCCAGGACTGATCCTTGAAGGACTCCACTTGTGACTGGCCTCTTTGTAGAGGTGGACTCCCCAGGTCTAACTTCCTGGGTTGTGACTGGCCTCTTTGTAGAGGTGGACTCCCCTGGTCTAACTTCCTGGGTTCTGTCTATGAGCCAGCTGGCTATCTAGCAGGTGACATAAGGGTTCATACCTAACCTCTTGAATTTGTCAACAATGCCCAAGTGGGGTATTGTGTGAAATGTCTTGACCAGGTCAGGGTAGGCAGTGTGAACCATTTTGTTGTCATCCAGTTCCTTGGTGACCTTCTCAAAGTAGTCCACCAGCTTGAGTAGACATGACCTGCTCTTGACAAAACCAATCTGGGTTGGGTTCACATAGGTTCATAGATTAGTACTAAGCTAACTGCCCTTGCGAGCCATTTTAAGCCTAGCCAATTATCCCTTGTGAGACTCAAACCCTGCACCTTGTGTTTGTAAGGCAAACTAACCATTAGGCCACCCTCACTGTCTAGAGGTTTCCGGTGCATGGTGAGCAGTGACTCCAAAAAGTCTTTAAAGGCTGCATAAGAAAAAGAGATGATAGGGAAGTTCTTTATGCTTGCCTACTTCTGCCTGCAGAATTATGGAATTATGCTATCTAATGAGAAGTCTTCATATTACTATAAGAACAAAATGACATATGAAATAAAGGTCATTTTCTTTGTGACAGATAATTTCTTTGCTCCTCTGTGGTTTGATGTTCCTCTTGAGAAACTTTTTTTTTTAAAAATACACATTGAGTCAGTAGTATAATTGTAACATATAATTATTTATTTATTGTCTCCTGTTTTTGTTTCTTACAGAGAAGAAATAAGAGAGGCAGATTATGAGTACGAGGACAATTAAAAGTCTAAAGAAAAAAAATCCTCAAAAATCTTTTCACAAACACTTTTTATGACCGTCATTCCCAGATGATTTTCTTACTACCTGTTTGGGCAATTTGCAGGGTTTAGCTGGATGTTGTGAGACCTGATATTACAAATATATTAAGGAAAAAGGCCAAATATATTTATTTATTTATTTTTAGAACTCCTCTGTTTTTTTTCTTTGTTGAACTTGCTTTCCAAATTAATGCATAACCCAAAGGCTGTGGTTATAAGGCAGCTTACCATAGTAAGTTAAGAGGACTGCTCGAGGAGATGTTGAACAAGTTGGGTTTATGTGAGAACCAACTCACTGTAGGATAAGAATAACATGAGTATTCTCATAGCAGTGAAAATAAATGTTGGTATGAATATTAGAGTCAGGAAATAAACATAAAAACTGAAAACCAATTGGGCTGACCAGAGAGTGAATTAAATGAGTAGTGAGTGGTAAATAGAGGGACTAACACAAATTAAGAAATAATGTTAAGGTGTAAAAGGGGTGTATAAGGAAACTAGAATAACAAAACAAAAAATCAGACTTTGAGAAGTCACTTGCCACAGGGACTAAAAGCAGAAGAAAAAATTCTGTAAGTAAAGTGGTGAAAGGAAAAACATTATAAGAGAGCTCTAGAGACTCATCAAGAATGGATGGTCATACTGTTAGAATACTGATAATGCAGAAAACGTATCCTATAAAGGAATTCCTTGCATCATTATTCATACGTTCTCAAATATTGCTGACCGAGGGTGGCAGCAGAGGTAGTTTGGTGCATGGAGACATCCACAGAATAGGTAGAAGACAGTAGATATGGTGTTATGAGAATAAAAGAAATAAATCATGTGATTACAGATGACTGCAATGTTCTGGAGACAGATCTCCAAGAAGTAAAAAAAAAAAAATGGACTAGAGTTCTGATCCATAAGCATTATAGAGAAATGCCAGAGAACTGGGAAGTACGACATTGTTTTAGAACTTGGGAAGAAGAAAAGATCCCAGTAAGTAGAAACCTGTTAACTTTACCTTATAATTATTAGTTCCCACTGACTACAAATCTATTAGCCTTATCTTTTTTGTAGATTAAGCCAAGGAAAAGTGAAGAAAAGACTACAAGAATGCTTACAAACCAACAGTGTCAAAACAAATGTGTTGTGTTTATAGCAAACGGATATTGAAAATCCAGCTTTATTAACTTCTGTAAGTCTTGACACTGCAGCAGAACAGAGAAGAAAATAAGGATATGGGGTATATCTAATTCATTAAAGCACTTGACTCTAACTCCTTCCCCCTGACTATTTGGCAAACTACATGGGGCATTGGAGAATATAGTCAACTTGATTGCAGAATGCTAAGTGGAAGGAACCAGGAGGTGGTGGTAAAGAATATACTGTCAACAAATCAAACATATGGTTAGGGAGGTTGTACAGAAGTGAAGTGGGATGTGTACATGTTATGATATTTGTGTAATAAGTATTAAGAGCATGGTGAAACTATCTGTAGATGGCACTAAAACAGCGGTGCAGTAACATTATCTGATGGCCCACACATGGATTTCATTACAGTAGCTGAGTCGGCTAAGAACAGACAACTGAGAGTTAGCGTTACAAAGGACAAGATCATAAAGCAAGAGAACATGAACTCTCGGATTCAGTACCAGATAGACTGACAAGCTATGCACCAATCAGAAAAGAAATATCTTTGTGCCCTAGTCTCTGAAGTAATCATTCATCAGTCCAGACAATTAAAAATCTTTTCCCATGGCCTGTTTGCTGCATCCAGAGTATTTGAAAATGTCTGTTTCCAGGCATAGCTTTCTGCAGGAGAAATGGCATTCAGATTTTTCTCTACCTAAATAATTGCCTTATTGTGGGAGAGTCCTACCAGGGCGTCTTGGATGTTTTTAAATTTTACCCTGAAATGTGTTGCTTAACTGGTTCTGACAGTAAAAACAAATAAATATCCCCTATCATTTTACTTCAGACAGTCGTCTTCCTGGGAGTAAGTCTGGACAGTATTCAGTAGAGGGCCTTTCTCTTCCAAGACAAGCAAGCGATCATACCTCTCAACCTCTTAGTGCAAAAAATCTGGACAAAGCCTGGCAAAATGGGGGGAAAAGGTCCAAAAATAGGGACAGATTTTTAAACATTGCTCTTAGAAACTTAGAAAGTTGCTAAAGTAACCGGGTTTGCGTTAACATATATTTTCTGAAGGATACGATGTCTAAAACTCAAATGTTGTTGTTGTTGTGTCTTTCGACTTTTCCCGGTTAGGGGTTGCCAGAGCGGAACTTCAGTCCGCTAATGATTGGCAGTAGATTTTTATGTGCCGAGTTGCCGGCCCTGACGCGCAACCTTCAATGAAGGTACGCCCATTCACGCATGTCTCCACACAGAAGACGCTCTAGCTGAGAATCGAACAGGACAACATTTTAACTGTGAGGCGACAATGCTACCTATGTATGTCATTATTTAGTGATTTCAATCCTCATATCATCCTTGTGATTTGTCAAAAAAACACAAATTTTATGAGGAATTGACCAAAAAATATGAGACAAAAATCTGGACATCTGCAAAAATTTGGATGGATGAGAGGTATGCAAGCGATGCTTTCAGACCTGTTTGCCAAATACTCATAGAACAGAAAGATCACAACAGAGTATGTGAGGTTGTGTTGCATGCATTCTGATGGTGCTCTGATTTACACATCAGAGAGGTTCAATAATACTTAAGAGTCACCTCCTGCAACGCTTGCAAACCGTTATTCCTCAGAAAAGAAATCTCATAATGGACCCAGTACTGTGTCTTGAACAAAGGAATGGTCTTCTGGGAAATAAAGTATACTATGGGTGTCTCCAAGCCCAAGGGGCTCAGCAACAAAACCAAAGAAAAAAAGTACATCAAAAAAATGATGGAAGACCTCATTTTTGCTCAAAACCTTACTGCCTACATGGGAGTCGTTTAAGTAAACACAGATGACCACAATGATGTTGTATGTAAACAAAGGGGGGGGGTTGTGATACACTTCTACCACTTGTGCATATTAACCAAGCAAGCATGGAAAGCTGCAGTTCAGAATGGAATTTTAAACCTAACATGCACCCCTGTAGACCAGAATCTGGTTGCAGACAAGCTGAACAGAAAGTATGCTACACGGGGAAATACTTCTAGACCTAACCAACAGTTAAGGGTGTGTCTGAGATAGACCTAATTACATCTCATCTCATCTGAACAGGCAGCAGAGACAGATTTGCTCAAGGCTAGCAACTCCAGCAGCTTGGATGACAGATGCCTTCTCCCTGGATTGGGTAAGTCTGTTTCTGCACTGTTTCCATCCAATACCTTTAATACCAGGATCTTGACAAAAGTGCAGGAGAGGCCATAACAGATCCTCATAGCTCCTTTATAGTGAAGACAACTCTATAACATGGCACAAGGAAAACATGAGGTACTACCTCAGTGAATGCACATTCTAGCTCAGAACAAGGGGTCCTTACCTCACCCCAGTTTGGGCCTTGTTGCCCAGATGATCTCAAATTAAATACAGGCAGTAACATATAGTTACTGGCTGTGCTAAATATTATAAAGTCAGCTAGGAAGCCTAGAACAAGAAAGTTGTGCCTAACAGAATGGAAAAGGTTCTCCATCTGGTGCCACTCCAGGGACCTAGACTCTATAAAAGGTAAGGGAGTATTGGCCGTCTAATTCCTGTCAAACCACCAAAAGTCTGGCATAGCTTACGCAACCATCAAAGTGCAGACTTCTATTTTAGCATGCATACTCATAGACACCCCTTTTTACTTTAGACCTTCTGTTAAACAATTGTTTAATTAGTGGAGAGATTCATCTTAGATCACCAAAGAGACAGATGGCTTCATCATGGGACCTAAGTTTAATGTCAGAGAAACTGACATTGACCCCTTTGAACTAGCAACCTCTTGCTCTATCCATTTACTTTCTCAGAAAACAAAGTAACATCAGACCATTCAGCTCCCAGTCTTTTTCATCTATATTCTATAATGTCATGGATTTGCACAGACAACTGAGATTTTGCTTGATTTGAGGTGGAGAATAGTGGAATAATGACTGGGGGATCCAGCTGGCTTAGGCTTCTGCTGCCTCAGTAGTATGTAATGTTGTTGCCAGGATAGTGACAGTATTAATGACCCCATGTCTGTCGGAGTCTAGGCTACCCTCTAACATTATGTAACGTTATTCCTCTTTAATAGTTATGTAGCTTGTTGAGAGTACAGCCATCCATTCTGAACAGGCTTAGCCAGCCTAGTTCTTGCATGCAAAGAGAACTGTATTGTAATCACAATGGAAAGTAAAACCCTGCTTACTATCCAAATGTCTGTGCTCACAGCTATCATTTTGGCAATAATCAAGGAGTTAAATGACTTTTGGGGGTTATATGTAGATATCCTGTCATTCTCGCTCTTACTGGATTACAGATAGTCACTGGCTGTGCTAAATATTATAAAGGCAGCTAGGAAGCCTAGTACACGAAAGTTGTATTACAGACTTAATACAAAACAAAGTTCTTCATGAACTGTAGAAAATGTTTTTCTTTATCAAGTTTACCATTCTTCTCCATGTACATATGCAGTTGCATACAATATACTGCACTTCTGTTCATTACTGCGTGTGAATCGTGAAGCATAGTGGTATGTTTTGTCAAGTAAGCACTTCACATTATATTTATCAATCTTTCCAAAAATGACTGAGGTTGGTTCATTACATGTTCATTATTCTGCTAACCCATGTTGCTATGCTTTATTTTATAATTATTTTAAACCATATATTCTCTTTGGTAATAGTATTACTACTCAGTGACTATTTTTTTACTTACTTAGACTGTTTTATAGCTTAAGTCCGCCACGCTAAGCTTGCAAAATGGTTCAACTGCTCTAACCCAAACAACAAATATAAATAAATAAATCAGTGAATTATGCAACTGCAATTAACCTGTTATTTAGGAGAAACCTGTTTCCGTAATTAGCAGTAAATCAGAAGACGTAATCTGTGCTCAAGGTTTCATCAACATTGTTCTGCATTATACATAAGCTTTAAAAATAGTATTCTCAGACAGTATTTAGTTAGGAATATTGTTTTCTAGCTCAAGATTTAATTGCATGTTTGCAATGTTAACATCATTTTCTTCATTTTGCTATTATGGCACAACATTACTCTTTTGCTGATTGCATGATTATGAAATAGGAACTCATCACTTCACATTCACAGTTATTAAGTCTTATACTTTTTTGTCATCCTAAGACCTTGTAAGATCTATAGACTTACAGCTGACATCCTTTTTAAATTAAGATGAAGCTGTATTTATGCAAAGCTATTAATGCAGTGTAATACCAAACTAATGTATATAATACAGTTATGAAACCAGATAAATGATTAGGTGGTACAAACTTATGAAATAAAAATGAGTTAATTGTGGTATTCATAACCGTAACATGCAATATTAATGCCGCGTAACTAAGGAATGGTTTTCAATTAACAAGCATCTCAGTGACTGCACCACTGGAGAGCTAGTTCCTAGAAATGATTAAGTTAATACAGGGATGGCTAATTCTGTCACATTAATTAATAGGATTTAACATTGCATTTATAGTGTATTTTCTTGAGTTAGTCAAATTCCATAACAGAATGTACATTTCAGAGATTTTTACAACCTTTTTTTAGAGTGATGGCTTGAATAAAAAAATTAAGATTTAGAAAAGAAATTCAGTCTTACTTTTACTCTTCGACTTTGCTTTTCCTTCATCCTTTCAATACACCATAACTGACCAAGTCTGCTCTTTAATAGCTGTGGATGAAATTACTAAATTAAAATGGGGGTCTAGGAAGCTATTGATGCCCTAGAAGCAAAGGGGTTCCGGATGCTTTGAGGTGCATTAAAGAGCTTTTTCCCTAACCTTTTGATCTGGTGTTAGCCGGAACAATAATCATCAACAAAGAAAGAAATTCAGTCTTTAGTCCTTTGGACTTGGTGAGGTTCAGGGCAAAGGACACTACTAGGCCTGTGTCAAAATCCACTAATACAGCCTGCTGTGTGAAGGGCTGCAAGACCTCCAGGAGCTCTGATAATCTAGATACCCTGTAATGCATTTTATGCCTTATTTTTGAAAGAAAATGACTTGTATTCTATTCATTTTTATTACTACCCTGAAGAGTTATTTTTGTGCATTGTAGTAATGTGATAAAAATTGGTGATATTATTTTTTACTCTCACACACACACATATGCAAACACCATATACTGAGACAGCCTTTGACAAGTCATATTGTGACGGAAAGTGAAATAAATTATGACCAGCTTGTTTCTCTTAAACCCACTGCAACTGCTCATATACACAAGCATATGCAATAGCATTACTAGTTTTATACTGATTTTAGCAAATATAGTGTTCCCTATAATAATAAATGGCATTATCAGGATACACTAGCATTTTAGTCAAACAAATAACTTTTATTCTGATCAGAATGGCAGCTCTTTAGTAATGTACTTCAAGTGTTCACAAACACATGGACCTTAGCCTCAAGATATAGTCAGTATGGGAGACATGCATCCTTCAAACAGTAATGCTGTACAGAAGTCTTAAAGTAGCAGTTGCTACAGTACAGTAAATGGTATCTCTAGCAGCAATGCTTTACTTATTCTTGCACTCCTTCCTCCCCCAAAAGAGAGCAAAACCACTCTTTTTGAAACTATGAAGGTGCACAACCAATGCATCATGTGCATTGTTAATATTTACTAATACATTTAATGAAAAATAATTTGTGTGAAATGTCCTAGAGAGTTACTTTTAAAAAATGCATGGTTGCTTATATGACCTTATTACTGTGTCATAATTCTGATAGCCAATAGGTAAATAATAGCTCAGCAACTGGAGCTAGAAATCAAACTAGAACATGTAGAAAAAATGTGAGACAAGCTATTATAGCTAACATTATTATTTTTGCAGTCACTAGGCAAAGCAGTATTAGTGGGATCAGGAAGAGTAACAGTCATTTGATTTGGATGGAGAGCATGTGGTCTGCCATAACACAGTCAGTCTTGAAATTTTCATTTGTCATGAACACTGGGTTGAGATAGTGCATTCGAAGAAACACGAACAGACACTTTTAATATGGACCTCAAACTCATTCTGTTTGTTTTCTGGAACACTGCTTTCAGGTTGACATTTATTATGAACTACTTGGATTTGCATCCAATTTTGTCAAGCCATGACACCATCTTCAGTTTGCACCATGTGGTACTTCAACTGTTTTCTGCACTGCATCACCTGTTTTTTTCTCACTTTTTTCCTCCTCTGACTTTAACCATACAGACTTGCCTTGTTGAAGGTTAGGTAGTAGTTGTGCAGAATGCTTGTGCAGAACTGTTTTGTACAAAGTCATAGCTTGCTTGACTGAAATTAACAGTTTTAGACAAGTGTTGACTCCAATATTGGCATGTTTGTCATTATTTGACTTTTATGCATTAGACTGACAGGTAACTTACTAGGCTAATTGCCTTTTTGGGCCATTTTACATCTAGCCAATTTCCTTTGAAGTTGAGAATCAAGCCCTGTATCTTGTGTCTGTGAGGTAAACACCTTATCCATTATTCTAACCCCCAGCCAAATGTGAAGGGCTCACTCCCATGGCACAGAGTGGAGTAGCTCAATATGACTTGAGAGTTGTGTGAAGACCCAGTTCTCTGCATATGTTTTAGCTGCATGAGCTGTTTTCAACTTCATCATAAGATTGAGAATAGTGAGCACTTGGTGTCGTGTGAATAAAACAATGTTGCCACCAAAGTTCTGGACCTTACGTGACATAAACTGTGTGCCATTGTCTGTAAGAGGTATACCATATCTTGAAAACATGACTTAAATACTGGTTGGGATTTGTTGGCTCATTATGGTTGGCACATGAATCATTTCTATAGCATAACAGTAATAGCCCACAGCTATGAGGTAATTTTTTTTACCTTCAAATTTAGACAGCCATATTTTGCCAAGGACCTTGTGGTTATGAGTATTGGTATTAATAGCTTGCTGTTTTGTTACTGTTTATTAACAAGGCAGAATTGGCCCCTGAATATGAGATTTGCAATATCTTGATAAATATTTGGCCAACATTGACATTTTGGCATTCTTGACATTTTATGGGCCCTTGATGACCTTCACTTCTTTCATGCAACACTCCAACCCATCACTCTGGCCATCCAGCTCAAACATAATAAATAGCAGCAAACTCTTGGTCATTGCAGTACATTGCTTAAGATGTACTAGGCTCTTGATAGTCACTGGTCTAGTAGTGGTATTAGTCTGAAAATACACAGCATTATCTTTGATATTGGATAATGGCTGGGCACAGATAAGATTTCTGAATAATACATCTGCAGCAAACAACTGTTTTCCAGTTACGTGTAGTGTGTTGGTATTGAACCTTCTCAATCTCATCAGCAATCTTTGTCACCTGCATGTTACTTTATCTAGATCATGGAACCGATTGTTTGTGGTCACTCACTGGAAACTTTCAAGCCTTATGAGGTGTCTGGAGAATTTTCAGTTTGTGAACATCTCTGTTCAGCCTCATTTAGTATTTTGGAACAATAAGCAAAAAGATATAATATTTGGAGTAATGCATTATCTAAGCCATAGCTACAAGTATCAACATTCAATATTATCAGTTTAGTGATGATATAGCTAACATAAGACATCATTGTCTGCTGAATAACTGGGCTTGAGAATTTCCCCATGACCAGGGTGTGTCTTTAACAAGTCAAATAATGATTGTAGCACAGTTGAGAGATTTGGCATGATCTTGCCAAGAAGTTAATCATACTAAGACAACTAAGACATAATTTAATCACACAAGATGGATTTTGTAATTTTGCTTTTGCTCTGAGCTTGCTTGCATCTTATCTGATTCCACTAACACTTATGCTGTTAACAAATTAATGGGGCTCAGTCTTTCTAAAACTGCATTTGTCTTTGTTTAGCTGTAACATAGAGTCTCCATTTGTTTAGAGCACTGTCTGTAAATCAAATAACAGGATGTCAGCACGATCAATTTAATTAAAGAAATTAGTCTTTTTACATTTAAAAATTTCAGGGTTCAGGCTGTACCAAACAGCAACCTCTCAACTTTTGGAGTAATGAAGCTACAATAGCTGAGCTTCTACCAAAGACAAATACCAAATCAAATGATATTTGTAGTCATGTACACTAAATTGAAATATTCCTTGGTTGTCTATATTTGGCAGCTTTCTCAGTGCTACAGCTTCTCCTCTGGCTAGTTTATATCCATGCTCCTACCTTTCTTATTTCTGTCGCATTACTACTTCATCTCCTTGGACTACTTTATATCCATGCTCCTACCTATTTTATTTCTGTCACATTACTACTTCATTTCCTTGGACCACTTTATATCCATGCTCCTACCTATCTTATTTCTCTCGCATTACTACTTCATCTCATTGGACTATTTTATATCCATGCTCCTACCTATCATTTCTCTCGCATTACTACTTCATCCCTTGGACTACTTTATAGCCATGCTCCTACCTTAGAATGCTTGTGGTCTATAATCTTTCTCAATTCACTATGTAAGGTGCACTCAGTGTTATTGTTAAATTTTGTTGAATGCTTGTTGTTCATCTATATTTATAAATTTTTGAATTTTCTGCTTATTTTCTGCTGTACAACTGTTTGAAAATTGTGTTGTAAAAAATAGTTTTTGTAAATTCGTGAGGAGCTTTTCTTCCTGGGCCTCCACTGAAAAGGAACTTTGGCATTCGAATCATTCCGGTAAATAAATAAACAAGCTTATTCTCACCACTGTGAATCAGAGTACAAAACTTATCCTTAATGGTATATATTACTTTTCCATAATAATCTTTTTTCTGCATTAATACCTTTCTAATATAAAAAATAAATTGAAAAACAAGAATATTTAAGCTGATATTTAAATACTGAAGTACTGCATTAATAAGCTGCAGTCATGTGAAATAAAATGAAAACAAAATAATAATCTTGCCTATATTTGGCTATTCTTTCTTGAGTATCAAAAAAAAAATTCTGAATCAAACTAAACAATACTGGTCAATATCAGTGACTCCACAGGTAGCATATTTACCTTTGATGTTGGAAGATCAGAAGATTGTGGGTTCTATTCCCACACTAGCTGATTAGATTAATTTTCCAGTGCTAATACATGCACCATAAATGGTGTGGTACACTCCTGACTATGCCATCCTTTAGATACACATATTTAGAAGTACAATAAAATGTATAATGTGAATCCTTTTGCCAGCAAATTTTTCAACAATAAATACCATGGAAAATCCTGACATGCAGAAACCATGTGAAATGTTTTCTTTGAATCGTCTGACTCAAGCCTTTCCATTGATAATTAATGTGATACTCTCTGATAATCTTCTGACACCATTTTTTACTTTCTTCTGGTGCCCCATTTATGTTTAATTTCCAGGTCAAAATATTTATTTTCCATTCTAATATATCTGATGCATCTTTTATTATAGTTCTTTCCCTAACCTTAACACTTTTCAAAATTCTTCATGTTCTCTGTATGTTAGTTGTGCAATTAAACTATTCTTATGACACCTTATTATTTTTAAGACCCAATTCAAATGCAGGAAAGCCATGCATACTGTGCAACTCAAACCCCCATTTTCTTTTCAGTAGAATATTATACTCTTTTCTGATGGATTTATTCAACTGCACCAGAACAATTCTAGCAGTTCTTTGTCTTTATCCATGGAGAACATATATATGTCCCCTAAGTTTATGCAGTTGTCTTATATAATACCAACTTAACTAAAGCATTTTTTCCTGAAGATCATCCTAAATGTTTTCTATATGTCCCTTATTGCTTCTAATTACGCTACAATTTATATTCAATTATTGTTAAAAAAAGTGCATTTGCCAGACATTACCTGCAATGTTTCTATTCTCATCTGTGAGAAATGTGTGTCTACAATTTTCACTTTCTTCCCTAACCCTGTGTTTTTTTCTTTATTCATTTTATTCCCACTTATTTAAAATGTTCTCTATTTCTTTAATAGTCTCTGTCATCCAAACTTCCTTGTAGGATAGTATTAATGGCAAGAGGACCCCTGATTTATACTCCCAATGGGCACATTCTGGTACATTTGTTCTAACAGTAACCAGCACATTCATAACCCTAGAAAACAATGCACTGCTAATTGGATGTTCTTGTTTTACCTGTTATGTAACGGCACCTCTTCACTCATCCAAGCATTTGTTAATACTGTTGCACCATTATTTTGATATACTGATTTCAATAATTTTACAGTCGGTGGTGTGTGGCCAAGATGATGACTTGGTAGCAACTTAGTTCTTTAGCTGTCTTACCTTAAAACTATTTCTGACAGGAAGTTTCTGCTCTAAGAAGTATTTTAGTAAAAAACTGCCTGGGCTAACTCTCCAGTTAAACTTCATGGTACAGTAATTAGATTTGATAATGATTACTCTTCAGCTGTGGTCTCAAAAAGAAGATAATTTTTTCCCCTGATAAAAGTACTAAAAAAAAGAAGTAACTAAAAACACATTTATTGTTTCCAGCCAGGCAGAAGACCTTTTTTCTCAAGGGCATAAAAATATTTGATTCAGTGGATTTGGCAACAAAATATGTACTCGATAATAATATACCTGATGAAGTAGAAGCTATGGATTGATCCAATATTGCTCCTAAAAGATATGCTGAAAAGAATGGATGGAAAGTTGTTTAACAAAAGAAGAAAAAATACGTTCCCTAGAAACCACAATTTATTACTGGCATTCTTCTCTTCAACTATTTATTAAATAAGAGAAACTTTTACCATACATTAGTAAAGTTAAAAGTTAAAAATATTTATTTATCTCTCTCTTTAAAACCAGTATATATATTTAGTTTATTAGTGTCTAGATCTATTTAAGTTTGCTAAGCAATCAATGATAAATATTCAGTGATGCTTACTAGACTTACTTATTGCTTTGATGAGGTATGTCTGTTTATTTTATGTTTATTAAACAGAAGCACTGGTAATGTTTACATTCAGTGATTGTTACATGTCTTTGCTAATACATTGTCAGATTCATAGATTTTCTTTCTGTCTTTCCACTTCATTTTTTATCAACACATAGTTCACAGAGGTGACTGTTGTTTTTTTTTTTTTGGGGGGGGGTTCACTTTATTGTCGACTTTGATTGTTTTAAATTAGTTTATTATTTGTTAATTGATCGACAATCTTTTATCTTTGTTTTGGGCTGACTGAATGCTTATCTTTGGTAAATGTGAGCCCTGGTGTGTTTTTGTTTGATTTTTTTGTGTCATCTGTGTTTAAGATGCAGCCCCTTTTTTTTCTTATTTTTCACAATGTTCTTGAGTCTACGAGCTTTCCAAGTTTTATCTACTTGAGACTTGCCTTATTTTTTTTGCTTGGAGCCCCTTTTTCCCTCCAAGCTTTTGGGACACCTTCTTTATTATTTCAAAATCCTGTTACATTAGTTCCCTACGAGAATGACTGTGCGAACATCCCCTGATGTTCCAGTTACTGTATAAGTAATGTCAGCTTTGAGGTTAAAGGGCGAAGTTGGGACATCAAGCTTCTCCTGCCTTCACAGATTTATTCAATAAAATATTTAATTTTTTCATTTTCTTTTTAAAAACTGCAATAGAAAAGAGCTAGATTTTGTCTGTTTTAAAGAAGTGCTCCATAGGATCTGCAATATCATTTCCCGTTGCAACCATGCCTCCAGTCCTATAAATACGGATGGCCACTATTAGTTGCTTAGCTAAGCTTTCTTAAACATGCTGTAATAAAGTGTGTTGTGACTCTTAAGTTTGGGTAAATACAACATATTAATCGCACATATAAAAAGCATATAATTAGCAAAACTAAACAAGTTCAGTCATTAAGAAAAACTAATAGAATGTTTTTCTCTATAAAATCACTATTTATTGTGTTTGCCTTCTTCCACAGTACTCAAATGGCACACTGATTACAGATGCTATTTAAAGTCATACTCACCTACACAATGATATGATTACATTTCTTTGGGTTCTTACAGGTATAACAAACAGTTGTCGTTTTATATCAAAGTTTTTGTAATTGTTCTATACTTTTCTTTTATTATACATGTTCATGATATATGTTATTCTTTGGTCTCTATAAGTATTCACACATACATATACTTACTTGATTTGGCATATAACTTAGAAATGCTTTGTATCTTTTAATGCAAGCTGATGCATATGATTTTAAAATAGCAATGTTCAATATATGCATAATTTTTAGGTAGAGAGAGTCTATTTGTACATAACAGAGATGGTTAGAGGGATTACTTGGATGGTTTCACTATTCAGGCAAGAGGTTTTATACCTCACAATGTTGGGTGTTTTATTTATCAAATTTCTAAGTTTGATTACTTGCCTATTGGTTTTTAGGTGTCTGTCAGAACAGTACATAGTTTCCTAATATATGTTTATTCAATATTATCTCTAATTCCATATATACCATCTCATGTTTTCATCCATACATTATAATATAAATTCCAATTCATATTAGGAGTATGAACTGTTTGTCTATCGATGTTAATGGTCTAAATAATAATATTAAAAGGAGAAGTTTATTTAAATACCTCAACCTACATAAGCTTCAGTTGGTATTTCTTCAAGAAACACACCTTTTAAAGGAAGACATAAATACGCAATTTTAGTAAGCTCTCATTTTAAACAGAAGAAAAGGGGAGTAGCTGTTCTCTATAGAGATATAACACTTTCTCCTAGAATTACCAATACATGTCATGATTCTTCTGGTGTGTTTTGCTTAGTATCTCTTGAAATAAACTGAAAGATTTATACCTTAATTAACCTATATTGGATCCCTGGAGATGGGGCTAAAACAGTTAATCATCAATTTGAAGATATAATCCATTGTGCTAAAGGTAGTGTAATACTGGTGTGAAATTTTAAATTGTGTTATGGATGACAAAGATACTGACTCAGATTGTAAGTGAAAGAAATCTGCCACATCAAGGGCACTTTTGAAATTCATAGACACAGCAATTATTATAGATATCAATGATTTTTCTGACTCATATTCATTATTTTTACCTTTTATTCACATTGGCATAATTCTCACTCTAGACTTGACAGGGTATATATTTCAAATAACTTAATAACAAAATTAAATGGGGCTAAGGTCATAGCCTGACCTTTATCACACCACAATGCATTAGTGTTTGACCTAGATCTTATCTCAGTTCAGTCCTTACCTGTTACCAGAATACCATCATATATAACAAATTTAAAAGAGTTTAAAGAATTCTATGTAAATGAAATAAAGATATTTTTTGAAATAATCACTACTAAAGGTATATTAGAAATATATATATGAGACTTTCTAAAGTCATATATTTCTGACAAAGTTCTATCTTGGTTTATTAGCAAGAAGAAAATGTGGAACAAAGACATGTTAGATCTACGAAAAGTAGATGAGCTTAAATTAGAAATACAGAAAGGTAATACTGATTTAATACCAGAACTTGTACAAAGTAATAATAAATATTCTGAAATATTTCATCACAAAGCTATGATTAATCTTGAGAAAATTAAACTAAAGTCTTACTCTATGAATTCTACTAGCCAAAGACAATTAGCAAACAGAACAAAAAAATATTAAATCCAAACAAATAAAATAGCTTTACATCCCACATACAAAGAAAAAAATAACTGATCTAAATAGCATTTTAAAGTATTCAGACTTCATTATAATATACTTAATTCATCAAACCCTGAAACTTCACCAATCAATGATAAAATTATATATTAATAAATATATCTCCAGTAGGTTAACTCATGAGCAAATAGATATTGTTAATAAGCCAATCACTATGACAAACAAAGCCCCTGGTCTGGGCATTATCTTACCTGAAATGTACAGATTATTCTCAGGTCAACCCTTACTTTTACTTTTCAAAGTATATACTGCAGTTAAAGAAGACATAAACATTCCCCCTTCTTGGAACTACTCATTAATATCCACAATAATAAAGTCTGGTAAAGACAAAAAAATTTGTTCTTCATATAGGCTCATAACTTTATTAAATATAGACTATAAAATGTTTATGGCAATTTATGTCAACAGAATCAAACATTTTCTCCCTTTGCTAGTACATGAAGATCAAATAGGTTTTATAAAAGGGAGAAATACCTATGATAATATTAAAAGAATCCTAACGTTAATTGATCACATACAATTACAATGCATATACTTTAAAAAAACAAAAAAAAAAAAAAGTTTTCTAAATATGTTGTATTGGATGGCAGACTCCAGTATCTAGGTGTTTACTTATCATAAGATTTAAATGAGATAGTCTTATTTAAGTATAACTTTGTTTTAAATAAAATTAAACTAATGATGTCTAACTGGAGCAGACATTTATTTACAATGAAAGATATGTTATTTCTGATTAAATCAATTATTTTACCTAAGATATTATATCTCATATAAGTTTTTTATTTCCCTCCTCCCAAACACATTATTCAAAAATATAATAAATTGATATTAAGCTTCCTATGGTTCCCACATAAACCTGAAATTGCCCTAACTTGATGGACTGGAAGGATGGAGGAATCAATCTTCCAGACATAGAAAAATATATGCCATCTCTTCTGTTGTTAAAAATATAACATTTTAGAAAATAAAAATGTTAGAACTTCATCTCAATATATTAATCTTACATTATCTATATTTAAAAGATTTGTGAATAAGAATCCTAGCATCAACTCTTGTTTTTTTTTTGTTTTTTTTGCCTCTTCATATTGCCTTTACACTTAAAAATTTTGAAACTTTTCAAATTAACAAGATAAATACTCTGAAAAAAGGAAGCTTACTATTTTGCCATCAGTTAATAACTGGGCAAGATCCTTTCTATTAACCAAATAAATAATAAATACAATATAGATAAGGACATGGGGTAATACTACAAGTTTTGTGACAGTTTATCATAAACAAGATTGAGCTACTTCAAATTTCCGTTAAACATGACATGCCTAAACTTATTGAATATATTATAATTATCAAAAATCAGCCATTTCAAGGAAATGGTTACTTGTCAAAAATATACGAAGTTATTAAGAAAACAAAAATATACCGTAAAAGACTTACTGGCGCTATTATGCATCAGTAAATGGTCATCTGCGAACAGATGATGTCAAAAAATGTATTCTTAAATCCTCTAACCACACTACACTATCACTTCATTGGCAATTGTTTACCTGGAGATTCTTACACAGAAGTTTTTTTACACCTCATTAACTAGCCTTGATGTTTGCAATCAAAGATGTGCGTTGGAGATGTGGGATAAAATTAAAAGCAGACTGGCAACATATTTTTTATGATTGTAAATGTCTTACTGTATATTGGAGTAATAGTAATTGCTTTTTCCAGACTGTCTACAATGATAACTTCCAATTAACTAAGTCATTGGTTTTATTTAATTCCCCTATATCCAAGTGTGTTCCAGAAAAGAAGATTTTCAGTTTTTTGGACATTATTAGCCATAGCTCGAAAGATCATCACCATCAGTTGTAAAAAGTATATCTTCTTCTTCCTTCAATGAATTTAAGAATCTTACTTTGACTGTTGGTCGCATGGAAATCACTACTTTAAAGAACTGGACTAATACAACCACTTCATACTACAATATCTTGTCGATAGTAATGGAAGTATTGGAGAAAATGGACAAAAATATTAATTAATATGGTTTATATTCAATACAATGGTAAAGCCATTATTTATTCTTATTAGATACCCGGGTAAATAATTCTATTATATTATGCTGTGTTATATATTGTCATCGTTTCATATTTTATTGTTTTCTTTTTCCTTTTTTTGCATATATAGTCAATGCTATTTTATATTCTGCATTCTTCATTTCTTATTTGAAAGATGTTATCTCAATGGAAAAAAATAAAAAAAATTTGAAAGTAAAAATAATATTAGTCTTTGCACTAATCCCATATTCTTTCAAAATAACCCACATTTGCTCTTGCTAAATGTTATTAGAAGCATTTTCAGTGTCAAACAATATTATTCTTCCTTCTGTGCCACTTTTAGTAATACTGTCACTTCCTTTATAACTTTTAATATTTATTTTTAGAGCCTTCATTCTACTCCATCCAACATCACTTTTCCTAATACACTTTCAAATACTTTTGTAGCAGACATTATACAATGTGACAAGCTTCAGGTTCAGCAATATTTTATCCTTCTTCTTCCAGTTACATCTCCCCACACACGCACATTTTCAACCCTTTTTTCTAACAATTTATTGAACAATTGTCTAAAATACTAGTTTCATCTTTATTGTTTTCTTTATAGAAGTTATAACTAATTTCTTTAATGCCTGGAGCAGAAGTACTTTCAATTTTCCCATGTGAAATATCTTTATCTAAATATGCATTATTTTTTAAACTATCATGTATAAAAGTACTCAGAGAAGTATAATGTTGTTATGTATACAATGGATAAATGTGACCTGCCAAAACAAATGGTAGAATTGCAGAAAGTGGGTTACAAAATGCAGGAGGACATAGATTTTAGGCAGTATTACTTTGTGAGTGTGTGTGTGTGCGTGCGCGTGTAAGTGTGTGTGTATATGTGTGTGTGCATGCATGTGTGTGTATGTCAGTGTGTGTGTATATGCATGCATGCATGTGTGTGTGTGTGTGTGTGTGTGTGTGTGTGTGTGTGTGTGTGTGTCAGTGTGTGCATGTGTGCGTACTACTGTTGGAGAACAATGAATGTGATGGAGCTCATGAAGTTGCCCTTTCTGGTATTTGATTTAAAATATTCTGACACAAAAATATACGTATTTATTATACTGTTTATTGTTTTTTTAAATAATTCTATTCTTTCTCTTTCTTGTTAGAATATGCAAACCAAGCTATCACTCTAACTCATCTTCCCTTTATTCTTAAATTCATAACTAAAAGATGTCCTATTTTCCCAGTATAATGTCCATGATTTGCACATTTGCATGTAACATAGTACAGTAGCACGAGCGTGTTTCTCTTCCAAATAATCACATTATGCCCACAATAATTCAAACTGAATTCATTGCTGCATTGCTAAATGTTGAAAATCCAATATCCATATTGTCTTCTGTTATATATTTTTCCACCATTCCCAAACCTCTCACCATCTCACATCATTTTTTATGTCATTTATGTTGAAAGAATAAACCAAAATTTTATTTTTTGTAGCATATTTTTCTTTTAGTTTTCTTTATTTTCACAGGCTGTATGGTTTAAGTGACTTGTACAGTCAGGCAATTGAAGTTGAGGGAATCAAACTCTGGGCTACTGTACTACAAGAAACAGCTCATTAGTAGCTCATAAATCCTCTGTGTCAGCATTCAGAAGTACCGCAGTACCATGGGCAAATTAGACCTAGTCAGTATGAATACCATTTCATGCTTTCACTGAAAAGAGGTAATTGGACTGGTGGGACTAATCTGGTCAACAATGTGTAAATAAATAAATAAATAAATAAATAAATAAATTAACTAGACTTGCTGACACCATTTATGTTATTTTGATTGCTACTGTAACATGAGTAGCAGATTTAGAACTGCTTGAGGATTAAGTCTCCTCCTTTACATTTTGTGGCTGTGCCATCTTTGATGTTACCTACATGATGTTTTACCAGTTAAAAAAAATAGCAGTGGTGTTTCTCCACTGCTCTGGCCAAATTTCCCTAATCAGTATGAATAGCATCTTGGGTCTCCACTGAAAATAAGCTATAAGTTTTGTGTGATTAACATAATCAGTAAAACCTAACTAAAACATACAAATATGAAATAAGTAAAATGTATGATTGTTCCAAATGATCATTTGCCTTTTCTATTGTAAATTATGATTTTTATTATTAAAAAAGTGGCCTTCTACAGCTACATGCAAACTCTGTACCAAATTATGTTTGTGTTCATGTAAAATAAAGTGAAAATTCCTTATCTGCATTTGAGTATTACAAGTGGCTATCGGGTATCATAAAGTCATCAAGACCATAATGCTGTATGTTGCTTCAGGGTTATCAATTTTTTTGCAAGCAAATCTGCACGGTAGAATTAATAACTACTTCAAATTTTGAATTGTATGTGCAATGTATGCTATACTTTGCACAGTTGATTGAATGCATCATTCTACTGTACAAAGGCCTTCATTATGGTACAGTGAAAGTGAACTGGTTTTATGTACTTCAAATGAAAAATGATCTTGGGGAAGCAATACACAGAATTTCACTCTTAAAAAAAACTAGCATTGCTTTTAGCAGTCTGGCTTATGCAGTTGAATGAATGCAGCAATTGACCACAGCAATACTAGCATCATTGGCAGCGGAGATGTTTTACAAGGCTGTAAAATTTCCTCATAAAAGTGCAGAGGCAGATTTTTTATGTAGCAAGCATTTTTTATTTATTATTTATTTTATTTGTCATTTGTTAACCGGATTAGACCAGCTGAGCCAAAAAGGCCCGTTTTCAGTGAGATCCAAGGAGAAAAGCTCCAGAACAAAAATAAATAAAAAACAACATAATTAACATACATACATTCAAAAACGAAGAATACTGCAAAGTTAAACCATACACTCAAAAAGCAAGAAAATTACAAATTGATACATTCAAAAAGCAAGAAAATTACAAATTGATACATTCAAAAAGCAAGAAAATTGCTCGTTGATATCATTGCATAGGTTAAACGGTAACAAAGAGTTCCATGCCAAGTATAAATAAAATTAGGTGCTGAGAGAGCAACAATAGAGAGTTTAGAAAGTAAACAAAAATGTTGCTATTAATAAAGAGTATAAGTAGTAGAGGGCACTAACATAAAGAGTAGTGAGAGGGGAGGTTTGGGGGGTGGGGATTTAAGTAGGGTCCTGACATGGGCAGGAGCTGGAATTGAGCAGGTCATTTTTAAGTTCTATATTTTTTTTAAGTTCTTATTTTACTTTTGATGTGCCTTTGTATAGCTCAATTAACAGACCCTCTGGATGATATGTTTTGCATGGCTGAGTGAATACTGCAGTCAGCAATACAAAGACTAGCATCAAAAGTAGTCAAGGTTTTCCAAGGTATTGTACATTTTGCTTAAGCGACAGGTGTGGCAGCTTTTTCCTTTAAGCAAAACTTTGATTTAACACATTGGAATGTGCCTGCATTAAAATTAAAATGTTAATTTTGAACTGCAGATGGACAACATGCACTTTTAACTGTTTGAAAATAAGTTGATAGCAAGAAAATAGCAAAGATTTTACTTTCACTTTCTCCTTTTCAAGACACGTGTCCTACACATTACTTGTCATTAAATCACATGTATATAAGTTCATTAATATTCATTAGCAAAGTTTCCTTATTACCCTTAATAGCTGCAGAAATTGTGAACTTTTGTTTGCATAAACAAAACATGTTGCACTTGTGCATATTGGCCACCTAAAGTAATTGCTTTCTGCCACCTGTAGCTGCAATGATGTAACTGAACTGAATTACAGGCAAATACCAGAAGTGGCCAACTGAAGGAATAAAAAAAGAAAACAGAATAGAAACATGCAGACAAATCTCCAAACTCAACTTAACCTACTTTTTTTTTAACCCATGTGTGAAGAATTGTATACTATTGTCCTAAAGCATGACATACACAGTTATACGCTGATTAACTCAGAACCTCTTTTCAAAAATTCAAAAATGAAAGCAACATTTAACTAGTCATTGGTATATAATCTTGGCATCTGCCTCTTTATGTTTTTCTTTCATTCTTCATTCTGTTTTAACTGAGCTTATGCTTTTGTTTTGTTTTTTAGTTATATCTCTAAGTCTTTTAAAATACAGTGACAGAAGAAGTTCAGATAACTAAAGAAGGAATGGAAAAAACAAGATGAATGTAGTTGTACAGTAGTAATGCATGGCTTGTAATGCTGAAAAAGAATGATTGCATACAAACATGTGCTGTCACATATACACACGCAAAGATGCACAAGTAGGCGCACTCATACATGCTCACCATTGTAAAATTGTAGAACTTTTATTAATATGTAAATAGTTAAAGCTAGCAATTTCATTCAGAATCATGAGTAACATCTTCATTGAATTAAATGAAACATACCTATTGCTCATACTCTAGGCAACATATCTATCGATCTTAATCAAATCTTTGCTAATATGTTTATTTTCATTTTATGTATAAATCTATGGTGCAGTGGTAGCGTTATTGCCTCACAGCAAGAGGTTCTCCCGTTCGATTCTCGGCTTGGGTTGGGAGTACCTTCTGCGTGGGCGTGCCTTCATTGAAGGTTGGGCATCGGGCTGGCAACTCGACACCATAAAAAACAACTGCCAATCATTAGCGAACCGGAGTTCCCCTGTGGCGACCCCTAACTGGGAAGAGCCAAAAAACAAACAACATGTATAAATCTATCCATTTAGAAACAATGAATACTCACTATATATGTACAAACTTCTGAAATCCACAGCCGAGATGTTGCTAAAATAAAATAAAAAACATACGTGCAAGTCCATTTAAAACATTTATAATTTCCAGTACTTGGAAGAAATTTTTATGTATTGTATTGATTTCATCATTAAACCAACAGCTTAGATTCCAGGACATATTTTTTTTTTTACTTTACTTATTTATTCATGACATAAACATACTGGACACTTTCAGGGGTGACCCTGGAGCAATGTCTGGTAAAATTAGAGTTACACCTGTCTCACTTACACAGGACAGTTCCTAATTGTAACAGTTTTGAGCAGTGAAAAAACATGAAAAATGACAAATGTCCTGTGATTTTTAGTACAAAGAATATTTCCCCAAGTTTCTCCTAACAGTTGCAAAGAAGTATTTATTTTCTATCTGAAACACTTTAATTATTCTAAGGAGCAGGAGAAACAACTCAAAATTCTTTATTTTTAGTTGAACTGGGTATTGTTTGTCCAGCAAAATCTCACAATTCCATTACAAAAAATATTCCACTTTGGATGTTTGAACAGGTGGCAACCCAAGGTAAAGTGACTTCTCAGTGTCACACAATAGGCAAATGGCGATGGAAAGAATCAAACCTTGTATTCTTGACTAAAGGAAGTAGCTCATTAACAAGACATAGACTTAATCCTCTGCGCTCAGTGGCAGACAAGTATATTTTATATTTAATGTATTTTGCAAAATTTAATTTATGTTCTTAAATTTAATAGGGAAGAGCTTCAGCATCGTTCAATACTTTATTCATTTTTTTTTTTGGGGGGGGGGCAGTTTTTTGTTTCCTTTGCAGTGTTACTTTAAATGGTGACATAAAGTGTCTCTGTCAGTTATGTAGGTTCATAGGTATATACTAGGTCAACAGCTCCAAAATACTGTTCTAAGCCTAGCCAATAACTCAAGGTCAGAATGGAGCCCTATACCTTATATCTGTGAGAGGAAGACCTTAACCAATATGCCACCACCTCCCATTTTTTTTCTAATTGTAACAGTTTGTGAAAGTCAATGCACTACATCCACTCCAAATCAGAAATATTTGCTTTGCTTCTTCCATTTGAAATTTGTGGAGAAACTAATACTGGGATTCATCATGAAAATGCATTTATTAATACATGGTTAATCCTAAAGGCAAAAGACGCCACTAATAACACATCCTAGCAAGTATTATTTACTTAAACAGTCTCATTTATTTTTGCTTGAGCTTAATGCCAATAATGAGTCAGCTTCACTTATCATTTGGTATTCATCTTAAAAGTGCTTTGAGGTTTCTTGAATTGCACTGCTGTGCTTAGAGGATTTTACTATGCAATATGGCACATGGATACTGCTTTATTTTATTTAGAAAGAATTAAACATTTGTTTTTATTTTCCATTCATCATCCTCATCATTTGCAAATGTTTCTCATCATATGTGCACACATATTGACTGTGATTGCAAATGAAGTAAGTTTACATGTGTGATTCAGGTAGTGTTAGGCCAGGAATTTATTCCAGACTACAGAAAAGGATGATAAACAAACAAGCAAGCTACTTTAGCCTCAACCTGTTTTATTATTCAGCATTTTCTTAGGATAACAGTATTCTGAGTTAAAGTGATTTTTGCTTAGAATAGCAGCACATTCATTATTTTGGCTACAAACCTTCCAGTGAGCAAAGCTTATTTTGCCATCCTCACAATTACTTTTTTCTGTACGACTGTTGTGACGATAGGAGGTACTGCCAGCCATGCCAGGAGAAGTAGGGTAGTGGATGTATAACTTATGCCAGCACAGCACAGTTTGTATATCAAACTGATTTGTACTGTTGCTTGCACTGAAAATATATTTGTGAGGTTTGCTTGTATTAAAATGTATCAACAGTATGCCCTGCTGGAAGGAAAAGAAATGAACATGTATTATTGTAACTGAATTAAATGTATACATTGTAACAGCATATACTAGAAGGGAAGAGGTTAATCCACCTGACTTTAAAATATATCTGAAATTAAATTACTTTATGGGTTAAGCCATAAAGATGTTATCCCACAGTTTTGAATGGGGCCAGAGACCCAGTGTTTGTACTAGAGAATAATTTGTAGCTCCTGTAGGAAGAGTGGAATGGTTTTATGCATTTATGATTTCCAGCAGCTGCACCTCATATGACCAATCGGTATTGTAGCACATAGGTGCTAAACTCTGTTAGCTTCTAGTGTTGGTGATAGCATGGGAAATGGAGTCAGATGACCAGATGTATGTGATGTCATTCTGTACAGAAATAATGTTTTAATATTAGAGGAGACTGAAGTCTCAGAAGCATTCTGTATTATTTCTTGGATCTGACAAGGACCATTCACCCATCTTGCCTTGCTCTATTCAGGAAGAAGGAACAGTAATTCTTATAGTCAATCAGGAATAGATAGTAAGACTAGCTAAATACTGTTTTCTATAACTGTGTGAAACTTTCCCTCGGTGTTATTGTTAATACTTCCTGTGATGAAACTCTGGGGTTTACTGTAAATAGATATTTAGTATTGTCATGTTCTTTTTATTTATTATTAAAATATTTAAACGCTTCATTGTGGCTGGTCCTTTTTACAAAATTTTTAAGGTTTGAGAGTATTTGCACATATTTATTTTGTGATAACTGTGGCCACTCCTGAAAGCCTGGCTGTTTAGTCAACATTACCATTTGTGGAGTCTGCATGTCCTCCCCGCGGTTGGGTAGCGTGAGAAAGACATGTGTGCGTAAATGGGCGTTCCTTTGCTGAAGGTTGGGCGTCCAGCTGGCACCTCGGCATTTTGTAAAAATCTATTGCCAGTCATTAGTGGACCGGAGTTACGCTATGGCGACCCCTTATCAGGAAAAGCCAAAAGACCAACTACAACAACCATTTGTATTAATATTAATTTCACTCAGTATAATTGGATACCATTTTAAGAGCCTTATAGTAACTGACTGTTGGCAGTGAAACCACCTTATAGTCTGGACAGAAGATGGCATAAATAACAAAATCTGTGCCAGCCTTTCCAAGGTATGTGCGTGCGTGTGCGCGTGTGTGCAAATTAAATCTCAAAGAGTATACGTGTCAGCTACTTGGGGCAGGGGCGTGAAGCACTGGTTTCATAGCGAGGGTGCTGGAGGACTTTACTTGGACACTTGGCTAAGGACCTAACCCTACAGCTGTACCAGTGGGGAGTCTTATTGGTGTCCTGGAGGGAAACAGAGAGATCCAGAGCCCAGAATGAGTGTGTTCCCTGTGTGCCCTTAAGGGAAATTGTGCTTGATGCAGAGAGGTCTGCATCTGGAAATACTGAGTGTATCAATTTATATTACAAGTGAACATCCCTCTGCAGTGTTAGTGGTGTGGATTCAAGCTCCTTGATTACTGGCCCAGAGTGGGCACATCCCAACTGCTTTTACTTCCTTCTTTCTGTGTGCAATTAATTCAGGATTAGTAATCCTTAATATTTTATCAACTGACAAAATGATGCATCTCTTCTGAATTTATATTTTATGCTCTTACTTAAATATGTGTGTGAGAGTGTACCTTTGTATGTCTTTGTATCCATCTAGTTATTTGTACAAGCATGACAAGTTATCAGGCACAGTTATAATACTTTCAAAGACAAAAAGAATGTGAAGTCTGTTCTTGCTACGTAGTGAAATGTGATTTTTTTGAGTTCATATTACCATTCTCTTAATTTTTAATAACTCTTTATTTTTCTTTCACAATTGTATGCATTATTAGCATGTTGTTTTATACTGCTCAGCCAGTCAAGTGTTTACTTTCTGTGAGTCCATTTCCTATATATAAATATAGAATAGTTTTCAAATTAAAATAATTCCTTTGAAATTGTTTTATGAGATTATTGTAGTGGAATGTAGCAGATCAGTGTCTCTTCAGAAGCATCATTAGGATCTGATTGACATCTTGCTTCCAAAAGAGAATGCCAGCAACGAGTTGACTTATGTCTGTAAAATCTGTCCTCGATTACCAAGTAGGTGAGCTATGTTAATACTGCAGAGGACTAATCTAAGAGATTCTGATGTCTCTTACCTTTTCGTTTGCATATATACATGCATAAAGTTTTGTAAATCCCACTTCCATTGATTTTCATCTTTCATTTCTGTCCAGATGAGTTTCCTGTTAGCAAACATCATCACAGTGATCATGCTTAATAATTAGGGATATTTCTGCCTTCTAAGGGGCCTAGAGAACTCATGTCATGGAAATATATTTAAAGTGAAATTTGTTGCGACAAAATCTTTTCAAAACAAAAACATGTTATCATTAAATGTCTTTCTTATACTGACTGGAACTGCTTCTAGAGATACTTTTCTGTCTTATACATATTCCATATTACTTGTTTACTTTGTATCAGTTATATTTTTTTTATTTTATAAGCAGATAAACGTACTAAGACCAAGTGCTGACTGACTTTTTTTAAGTGTAACCTTGGGTTACGACGTGGGTAAGTTGCATGCTGAGAGCCGTAGTATTTGCAGGTGAACTACAGAACTCAAATTGGGGACTAAAATGAAGCTTGTTAGTGCATAACCTTAAATCCTTGTGCACACTACCAGACAGATGGAACAAGGAATTTTCCAGGGTGCAACAGGCAAAAAAAGGAATACTTGCCATTGACAAATCACCTGATGAGAAAGGAAGACAAAGCTTCTCTGCTATATCCATCTAAACCAAAAATGTTCTTGAAATCTTGTACAAAGACTATTTTCCACTTGGAGATGATGTGACAGATGTACCAAACACCTAATAAATTACACCAGACAAAGGCAGTATTAGTAGGCAGTGCTGCTAAGAAAGTTGTACTGGGGGAAGGCAGGAAGTAATATCAAATTTGGTTCTAATGGTTACAATGCCATATATTCAGTGTAAAATCAGTATAAAGTAAAGGAGTCAGGTAGAGTCTTGGTGTGATATTCAAAAGGACTTTAAACTCAGTCTTTAGCATAAGGTATTTAATTATTTATTTATACTACTTTACAAATAATCACACACACACACACACACACACACACACACACACACACACACACATACTCACACATACCAGCAGCAAAAGATAGTGGCACACACACACATAAATGCACACACCTTGCTTACTGTAGTTTCCCCAACTGTTAATGTACAGTGGAGGCTAATTAAAGAAAAGCAGCTATAGATCAGTGCTGTGTTCTAATCAGCCTTCCCTGTCTGGAAGTACACCCAGACACACACAGTCATACATCTTGCACAGATACTCACACACATGTACATTTGGATCTATATGTTTGTAGTCACACACACACACACACACACACACACACACACACACACACACACACACACATTGCATTGCTCCACTTATCTAGATTGTCAGTCTGAGAAGGGTAAAGCTACCCCACTAAGATGTATGGGTGTACTCATCTAAAGTGCTGCATATTCTGCATAGAAACTGAATAATACAGACACCTGTGAACTGCTGTACTAGGCAATTTACTCTGCCAAACAGTGCACTGGGATTCTAATGGACTTCATTAGGACACCTCATGCTCCCACACTCCCAAATGTACATGAAGTTCTGACCATGCACTGCCCATTGTGGAGGTCTGCAACTTGGGACAGCCTTGCATAGCATGCAAAACAACTTGCATGGCTTAACTTACTAGGCAAGGTGATTTTGAGTCTCTTCCTATGTTTTTCATAATGTTGTCATTTGATTGGTTGTTTCATAACATTTATTTTACAAATTGTGACTCACTGGAATACTTAGTCAAATGGATATAAAACATTATGAACTGTTCACCTTTAAGTCTCTACTTTTCCTTTTTCCTGCTACTACTTCCAGTTAAAAACTGTGGCTCAAACCTGCTTGTCAAGGTAGTGAATTCATGCAGACACAGGCACCTACACTGTCCGTGTGTCAGCTCTAGTATTAATACAAAAGAAAAATTGATTATATTATTCATTGTTCAACTGACACGTGCAATATGTACACAGCAGTGACTACCACATGTCTGTGTTAATAAAGAGGGACTTAAAACATTACCCATTCTGAGACTTGAGTGTTTACTCTGGCATTACCTTTGCATAATTACTGGTATTTTCATTGACATAACTGTCAGAAGAGGCAACCCCTGGTTTCAATTTCTAATTCAGCAAGATTTTGAGGGTCTGTTTTACCCACCTTTGTTATGCTCATGTGATCACAGTAGCTGCCAAGTGACTATAAGGCTATGAACTGTCTAGTAAAATAAGAGCCATATTCTATCACACAGGACAGGCCTGCTAGATATTAGTAAATTGTGGGGGAAGAGGAAACAGGTAGTTCTGATAAGTTTATAATGGCATTGACCCTTTACATAGGATGACAAGACTGAAATAGGGCACAAAAATTAAAAAAAAATGTGACAGTGGTGACCTGGAACATTGCAGGTGAGGAGAAAGCACTGTCTGCCATCTGCAGAGTGTAGTTACAGATTACAAAAATAGGCTTAATGATATCCAGAATTAGAGACTTGTAGTCATTGAGATTAGGAAATAAAAAGAGGGGAATACTTATGAAATTGAGAGGCAACTCCAGGTATGCGGGCTAAATATACTAAGGTACTGAAGACATTTATTGTACAGATAAATGTAAGTAACAGTAAAATTCCCAAAAGAAAAAGAGAAAAATTGAAGTAATGGTGTCCTAACACAATAAACAAACAGTGGGTATTTTGGAGCTAGGAAGTATAAACTTTCACTGCCTATTCAGATGGTGAAGGATTAGGTTAGTTCGTCTACAAGCAAAATAATATTCATAGCTCAAAAAAGAGGAAGGACTTTTGTAACAACTCAACAGGAGACCATGACTGGGGAATATATAAGTTATTACTGGTGAAGGGTTTGATAAAACTTCTGGTTACCAGGACACACTGATTTTTAAATTAGTTTTTAGATTATTTCTCATGAGGGTGGGGTGGGTTCTGGCCTAACTATGATTCATTTACATGTTCTAGCAGCAGTATATAACAGATGTAATGTCTGAGGTATTTGAGGATATAACGTACTTACACACAAAAACACAGTTTGTCCACCAAGGCACTAGGCATAAAAATCCACAGGCAGGCATAAAAATCCACAAGCAGCAGATGAAGACAAAACACTGGTTTATTATAAAACAGGATAAGCGCTTTCACAATGTGCTTCTTCAAATCCTAACATAAAATATAGTCAAACATTCTAGAGTATTTAAAAAACCAAAGACCAATCAGAAACATTCCTATCAATGATGCAGTGGCCTTGCCTTTAGGGCAGGTTTTAAATGTATAGTGTAATTCAGACCTGGCGACCTATGCCCCTGCATAATAGCTATCCAATTCACCTCCATACATTCAGTCTTATTAACCAAGTCCCCTCCTCTAATACCATTCCTGGCCATTTCCACTACCGTAAACTTAAAAGAATGTCCATTATTATCCTTATTATGTTTAAACAGGGCATTTGAGAATTCTTCTTTCTGATATCTCCAAGATGTGAGAGAACTCGTTCTTTAAGTCTCTGATTAGTTTTGCCTCTGTAGAATGATGTACAGTCTTACACAGGTGGATAAATAAACCAAATGTTCTGATCTACAATTGGCATAAAGCTCAAAGCTATAGGATGTTCTTCGTCTCACATTGCTGCAGTCATAACCTGTGGGTAGTCCGCTGTCCTCGGTCGGCCCAAATACCAAAGAGCTGGGCTGGCGTCGGTCACTGTCGCCTAGAGCTGACGTCAGTACGTAGTAGTACTTAAGCGCATGACCGACGCCATATCCTCAGTCTTTCTTGCCGCGTGGTCCGAAGCAGAAGCAGCGTTTGCAAGTGACATTCGGCATTCTGAAATTTTCATTTATCGAGTTTCAGACCGAAGACCAAGTTGGGCTAAGTACCCCGTTGGGGAAATCTTTATCTTTTCTTGCCTCAGTTATCCGGATGTCAGAAAAAGTTAATAATTGCATTTCTTGTGGGAAACAGATACCTCATAGGGATTATCATTCTTTCTGTATTCCTTGCTTGGGGCCTAAGCACGACGTAGTCGGGTGTCGCTTTTGTGCTAGATTTAATAAGCGCACCATTAAATGGAGATTAGACTGTGCCAGGCTTGTTTTCGGTAAAAGGTGTAACTATAACATGCCGTCGGATCCCCCGACGCCCGCTACCGCTAAAAAGCATAAAGACAGATCTTTGAAGTCTAAACCGGACAAGTCGTCCGTTGCGGACGCCGGTTCTACTGAGTTTCCGGTTGAATCTGTGGATCCTGCCGAGGGTTCGGCTGAATCCCAGGGGGAACCTTTACTTTTACAGGAGTTGGCCTCTCAGGAGTTAGGCCCGGCTGAAGGTGCTTCTCAGGTGTCTGTAGTTCAATCCTTACAGAAGGTTATTAGGCCTTCTACTCCAGTAGCTAAAGGCCATGCTAAGGCCAAACCTTGTCTGGTTGGCCCTGGTCATAGTTCTAGCTCTCCAGCCCCTGTTCCTAAAAAGCATATGTTGAAAATGGCGGAGGACTTGATTACTTTGATCAGGGGTTCTATGCCCCCCCCCAGAGAAGAGGCCTAGGGTGGAGGCAGATTTAGAAGGAATGGATCATTCCTCAGACTACTCTGATTCCTCAGCTGAAGAAATTCAGGAATTTCCTTCTTATTCAGATTCGGATGCAGAGGACTCCTGTCCTTCTGCTTCTCCTCCAGAGGATTTTTCTTTTTCTGAGACTTTACATTCCATGAGGGAACATTTTAAGTGGGAATGTCAGGATTTTTCAGATTCTCGGAAAAGGCTTAGGGAATTTTTGTTTCTGCCACAACATAGGCCCTTGGCTATTCCTCCTGTCTTAGATGTTGTTCAGGATGTTTTTTCTGAATCTTCCCTTAATCCTGATTCTTTGCCTCCTGCCCCTGTTAAGCCGGACAGATATTACAGAGTTCCAGAAGCACATAAGTATTTGTACAAGAGTCCTAGAGCTGATCCAGAAACTATTATTCAAGGTCCGAAGGGTATTAGAGCTTCTGTGGCTAAGAATCCAGTTCCTTTGGATAAAGATTCTAGAGCTTTAGATAAGTGGGGGAAAAAAGTGTACACCTCCTCTACGTTAGCTATGAGGGCCTTGAATTGCCAATTTCATATGCTGAAGTATCAGAACTTTTTGTTAGGTCAATTGAAATCTAAGGCGGATGCTTTATCTGAGGGTATAGAGTGTAAGGAGCTCCAGGAGTTGGTTCATGCATCAGATCAAGTTGGCAAGCATTCTTTGCAGTGTGGTTTCGATGCTCTTCAGGCTTCATCCAGGGTGGCTGCTACAGGTTCAGTTATTCGTAGACATGCCTGGCTTAAGGATCAAAATTTGTCAGAGCATGTTAAGGCTCGGATTTTGGATGCTCCTCTTCAATCTGAAGTACTTTTTGGTCCTCCTGTGGAATCAGTTTTGAAACAGATGGAAGATAAGGCTAAGTCTATGCAGACGGTCAAGGATTTTATGCAGGTGCATCCTCCTAAGTTTAGTAGGAATTGGCCTGCTAGAGGATGGTCTTATCCTTCTTCGGATTATCAGTCTAAGGGCAAGTCTAGACGTGGTAGAGGCAGAGCACATGCTCAGGGTTCTTTTAGACCTAGGACTTGGAGTTCTCCTGCACAGTCTTCTGGTGAGGGCAGGGGTCAGCCCTTTCGTAAACAGACCCAATGATATGTGTCTTCCCCTGCCAGACCCTTCTTTACTGGCAGCTCCTCTAGGAGGGAAGTTGGGACTTTTCAAACAAAACTGGCATTTGGTCACCCAGGACAAATGGGTGTTGGATATAATAAATCACGGTTACAAGTTTTATTTTCACACTTTTCCTCCTTTCAAAGGCATGCCGGATGTGCCTCCTCAACAAAGGATGGAGGCTCAGGAGCAAATCTCGTTACTTTAGCAGATGGGGGCAATTTAGGTGGTCCCTCCGTCAGAAGTAGGCCTAGGTTTTTATTCCCGTCTGTTCCTAGTGCCAAAGAAAGGAAACACTTGGAGGCCAATTCTGGATTTGTCCATTCTCAATACCTACCTAGACATTCCAAAGTTCAAGATGTTAACATTACAACAACTTCTGCCTATGCTAGGCAAAGATCACTGGATGGTAACCCTGGATCTCAAAGAGGCCTATCTTCACATCCCTATCAGGCCCAGCTGCAGGAGATTCCTGAGGTTTCGGGCTGGTACTTCTCATTATCAGTTCTCTGCATTGCCCTTTGGTTTATCTACTGCGCCCAGAGTATTCACAAAAGTTCTGGCTCCTGTAATTGCTTTCTTCAGACAGAGAGGAATACAAATTTATCCTTATCTGGACGATTGCCTGATTCTTGCTCAAAACAAAGACAAGTTACTACAACATCTCCAGTATGTAATGGCAGTTTTAAGGTGCCTAGGGTATTCTGTGAACGAAATAAAGTCCAGTCTAGTGCCCTCTCAGGACATGTGCTTTCTGGGTGTCAGACTGAATACAGCTTCTCAGATGGCATTTCTGACCCCGGACAAACAAAGAACTCTTCATCTATACTTCCAGCAGTTATCAGTAATGTCCAGGCTGACTGCAAGGACAGTCCTTCAAGCCTTGGGGTTCATGGCATCTTGCATTCTAGTACTTCCCAATGCCAAACTGCATATGAGGAAGCTACAATGGTATCTCAAAAGTGTGTGGACTCAACACTGCCACGGTTTGGACACTGTCATTCGGATTATACCTTGCATCCAGAAGGAATTCTTGTGGTGGGCTCAGGAATGTCACCTAAACAAGGGACTCTCTGTGATCCGACCAGAGGCGAGTCAGATCCTAATGATGGATGCCTCGGACTTGGCTTGGGGAGCACACTTCAATGGGAAATGGATTCAGGACATATGGCCTCCCAAACTACAACATTTGCATATCAACATGAAGGAGATGTTAGCAGTCCAATTTGCCTTGATGGCCTTCAAGGACCTACTTCAGCCGGGACAGGTGTTGATTCAAACAGACAACACAACAGTCATGTGGTACATCAACAAGCAGGGGGGAACCCATTCCTACCCTCTTTGCAGACAAGCAATGATTTTATGGGAGACTGCTCTGAGTTTGCATATCAATCTTCAAGCACGGTTTCTGCCAGGAGCACAGAACTCCCTAGCAGATGTATTGAGCAGACAAATTGTGGATCCCCACGAGTGGAGACTGGACCCTCAGGTATTCAAACAGTTAACCGTGGCTTGGGGAGCTCCAGACATAGATCTGTTCGCTTCTCCACTGAATTTCCAACTGCCAAAATTTTGCACAAAGATGTGCCATCCAAATGCTTGGAAAGTGGATGCTCTATCTTTCAGTTGGAACAACCTTCACGTTTATGCTTTCCCCCCTCTGCCTCTTCTTCCCAAGGTACTCTTGAAAGTCAGGAGGGACAAGCCTTGCATGATTCTAATAGCACCAGATTGGCCACGTCAGCATTGGTATCCTCTGCTGAGGAGTTTAATTCAGGAGCCTCCTTGGCTTTTGCCACAGGTTCCTCATTTGTTATCCCAGTCAAACAATCATTTTCTCAATGTTCGGTGCAGTCCCTGCATCTAACAGCCTGGCGTATTCTGTAATGGAGCCAGTGGGGTCTCAGCTTCCTCAACAGGTTTTAGATGTCATTTTGGAAGCCAGGCGGCCTAGTACTAGAAAAGTTTATGCTGATAAATGGAAGAGATTTTTCTTTGGAGCACAGCAAAGGGCTTTGATGTTTCAGTGCCTAATTTGAGTTTTGCACTACAGTATCTTACTGAATTACTGGACAAGGGTTTGTCATTCTCTTCTGTGAAGGTTCATGCTGCAGCCATTTCTGCTCACTATGATTGTGACCCTCCTTTATTTTCTCACCCTTTGTTCAAACAGTTTCTTAGAGGGCAAAGAATATAAGACCCCAATAGAGCTCCTACTCCTTCCTGGGATCTCAATTTTGTGTTAGAGAAGCTTACTTTACCTCCTTTTGAACCTGCAGCTATGTCTGAATTGAAGTTTTTGTCTTGGAAGACTGCTTTTTTGTTGGCCATTACTTCTGCTAGGAGGGTATCTGAATTGCAGGCACTCATGGCAGTTGAACCCTTTCTGATTTTCCATAAAGATAGAGTTTCTTTGCGAACTAACCCTACTTTTATGCCTAAAGTGATTTCTAATGTGGCCTTGAACCAGTCTATTCATTTGCCTACTTTTTATGCTGATCCCCAAAATAAAGGGGAAAAGTCTTGCATTCTTTGGATATCCACAGGCAGCTACGTTATTATTTGAGCAGGACTAAAGAGTTCAGACAGACTCAACAGTTATTTGTTTCCTTTGCTTTGGGTTCACAAGGAAAGCTGTTTCAAAGCAAACTATTTCTAAGTGGATTGGTCAATGTATTGCTTTTGTTATTCTCATCATGGGAAGGAGGTTCCTGCTGGGATCAGACCTCATTCTACCAGGGCTACTGCCACATCTACTGCTTTTTGAGGGGTAGCTACTAAGGATATTTTGGAGGCAGCTACTTGGAGTTCAGTACACACTTTTACTAAGAATTACCATCTCCCTCTTTATTCCAAGTCCAGGGCTGGGTTTGCCACTGCAGTTTTACAGGGCATGTTAGCAGCTCCTAATGCTATTTAGTTTGCCAGCCTCCCTTTTCCTTTGCTTTGGGATTCTACCCACAGGTTATGACTGCAGCAATGTGAGACGAAGAACATAGTACAGTTTTGTACCTACCATAAATGTAGATGTTCGAGGATCTACATTGCTGCAGTCCAATTATCCCTCCCTCCTTCCCCTCTATAGTTTGTGGTTGCTGTGTTTTTTGGGATAATCTTTATTTCCACACTGGTAGTTGTTAGGCTTTTACTATTTTAGCTCTGGCCTTCTTTCCTTCTTAGGCCTTCTGACATCTGGGGCAAGAAAGACTGAGGATATGGCGTCGGTCATGCGCTTAAGTACTACTACGTACTGACGTCAGCTCTAGGCGACAATGACTGACGCTAGCCCAGCTCTTTGGTATTCGGGCCGACCGAGGACAGCGGACTACCCACAGGTTATGACTGCAGCAATGTAGATCCTCGAACATCTACATTTATGGTAGGTACAAAACTGTACTTTTTACCTGTAACTAGATGTGTAAACATATTCAAACCTGACATAAAATTACGGACTCTACAATTCTTACAAGAAAATGTGCCCTCCCTTACCACTGACTTAACTTGCTTTCTAAATAGTCTATAACACAAGTTCTCTTTTAAGAGTAACATTATTCCTAAAAATGAACCTAGGTTAATTACCAACAACTTCCCTAGTCTTCTCATCAGATTTTAAAATGGGCCAATTTTGTTTAATAACATTGCAAATAGACTGTATATTACTACTATACTTACATGAAAAGCCACATCTAGGTCTATTAGAATATGTGGCAAATTTATGTCAACACTGCCTATTTAAAAACAGTGCCCCTATGCATCCTAGTAGAATTTTTGGTAATATTTTGAAAAGTCAATTTTTACGAATGCCTAGGCTCTACACAAACAATGAGGATTATATAAAAACAACTAAAGAACTAAGTGATAATTTTATTGATAGAAGATATAGTAAGAAGGAAGTGGACAATAGATTACAAGAAGTTCATGGTTTGAGGGGTACAATATGTTTTTAAATAGGCAGGTACATTTTTTGGAATAATGTTACTCTTAAAAGAGAACTGTTCTAGACTATTTAGAATGCAAGTTAAGTCAGTGTTAAGGGAAGGCACATTTTCTTGTAAGAACTGTAGGTCAGAAAACTCTTTAGATAAGGTACTTCTCTCACCAGTAGGTTCTGTTTATGTTACAGTGAAGGTTGAGCTCTTTAGTGTGGGTGTTCGTGGTGTTCTCAGTTTTACAAACAAGGAGACTATTGAGGATAGGGTCTTCAGAAGCCTTATATGCTAAAATGAGATAATCCCTGAGATGTTTGAGGGAGGCAAAGAAGAGAGAGAATGGGTTTTGACGTGCTCAGAGGAGGAAATGGTGCTACCATTAGAGAACTCTTTCAGGAAGAAAGAGAGATGTAGAGCATTTCATTTGTGGAGGGGTAATTTTGGGAGTGGGAATAACAGTGGGTTGACTAGGAATGGCAACTTATCTTTGATGCTGGAAGATACAGTAGATTAAATAATACATATTTGTCATCACAGCATTTATTTTACAATTCTATGATTCTCTTCAGCAAGCAGCTGTTAAATTCACTTTAATCCTTCTTTACTCTAGAATTCTTTCTGCTATGGCTTTTCCTCAAGACATCTTAGTGTGTTTGATGGAAATGAGCTTATGCTGACATGTTTTTAATCATTCCTTCACCATTGTAGGCCTCAATTTATCATTTACTTGAAAACAGACCTTGAGAAATGCATACTTCTCATTTTAGACATTTTACACTATTATGAAGCTATGACAAAAAACTGTAACTATAACTGAAACCTATAATTCTCTTTATCAGTCTTCTTTTCTTCAGGATGGACTTTGTTTATTTTTGGTTACCGAGTCTTGCTGTTCAGTCAATGACTACTCCATGCCACCAGCGAATCTACTCCAAGGCTATATAATTTGCTTCCAAGTATTTGCATTGTGCTCTCAAGTGCCTTGCTTGTGCCAGGTATGTTATATTCAGACTTTTCATGGTCCACTTATTTATTGAAGTTTTTGACTGGAGTAATGGACTGAACCTAGAAGACCCGTTATAGCCACAGCCTTGGGTTACCAGTAACCATTTAGTGAATCAACTGTATCAGAAACAAGAAATTACAAAACTCTTAGTACAGCGCAATGAATGACACATGTTGAGTAGCTAATTGTTCAGTACATACACATGCAGTAATAATAATAAAACAAAAATAAATTAGTTCCAGATTTAGAAATATCTGTTAAATTACACAATTTTAAACTAATTCTATTCACTTTGGATGGTACTTATGGCACTAATTAAGGTGTAAGGGAGCATGATTTGTATCAATTATAGTATTTATAGTTCATAAATGGAAAATGATAAGATTCTAACTGATAACATCAGGGAGGTCTGGCAGGAGAATACTAGATTTGAGGATATTGCTCGGGAAGTTGGACTTTGGTGGGAGTAATTGCACACTGCGCTATTAGATATGTCATAATTGAGTTTAACTTTAAATTCATTGGATTTAAATGACTGCCTAGCTGGAAGATGTATTATATCTTTGGGATCCTCGAACACAGAAGGCTTGCTCAAAGGTGGGAGTCAGAGGACTGGTTGGTGAAGGCTGAGTGTGTTGCTGTCTTGGGAATGTAGTAAAGTTTATGTTGAGAGTGACATCCCCACAAATTATCACACTGATAATAAGGTACTAAGCACACAATCAGTAGTGAGGGACTTGGGCACCCAGGTTGATAGCAAACTGACTTTTGACCACCATATTGCCTCCGTTGTATGGAAAGTTTTCTACATGGCCCACCTCATTAGTAAGAGTATTTTATCCAGGGACAAGGTGGTCATAACATCCCTGTATTCTTCCCTTATAAGACCCATTATTGAGTACAATGCCACTTTCACCTCACAAAGCACATGCAGCAGCTGGAGAGACCACAGAGGTTCCTCACAAGAGAATCCAGGGCCTCAGATATCTACCTACATAGATAGGCTAAAAGCCCTGTCCCTCTATTTAGTCTCCTACGGACTCCTCAGAGGTGACCTTTGGCATAAAAAACAATCTCAGACCACACCCTAATAGGACTGCTGCATATCTGCAAGTCAAGCTCCACTTGAATAACCCGCACGCGCAACTTCAACCTGGTCTGTGACATCAATAGGACTTGTTGGAAGGACAGATTTGTGTCCCAGAGACTCCCCCTTTTCATAGGTCCATAGGTGTGTACTAGGCTAATAGCCCTGGAGCCTTTACAAGCCTAGCCCATAGGATTACCCTGGCATCGTGCCAGGAGTTTTTTGAGTCTGTCCATTTAGGACAAGCGTTTAAGGCCTAGGATCCTCTTTGTGAGGTACTTTTATGGCCTCTCCAATTGTTGCAGGTGTCTAGTGAGGTACATGCCAAACGGGGCATTATACTCAATGACTGGCCTAATGAGGGAAGAGTAGAGGGAGACAATCACCTCTTTCTTCCTGGATGCAAAACCTTTAGTAATGAGATGTGCTACATAGAAGGACTTTCTGACCACAGTGGCAATGTGGTGGTCAAAAGAGAGGTTCCTGTCAACCTGTGTTCCCAGATCTCTTATAATCCCTTCTGTGTTCAGTGGACTACCACCAATGTGGTGATTCATGGGAACTGGCTTTTTCCCAAAGGGGATGACGCCACATCTTTTGGCATTGAGCTTAATGCCTTGGTTCTGGTTCTGACACCAGTCATTGGTCTTACTGAGGCCTTTCTGTATGATGTCAACATCACTTGGGGAGTTAATAATAGCTCCCAACTTGCAATAGTCTGCAAACTTTGTCAGCCAGAGTCCCTTCATTTTGGCTTGGACTTCAGAGAAGTAGATACCAAACAGGAGAGGACCCAATACCGAATTCTGTGGGACTCCACTCGTGACTGTCGGCAGTCTGACTTGGAGTCAGCTACTTTCACACTGTGGGTTCTATCTGTGAGCCAGTTTGCAACCCACCTAGTGATATAGGGGTTAATGCCTAGCTTAGTGAGATTTTCTATGTTTCCTGACTAGGGAATGGTATCAAAGGCTTTGGCCAGATCAAAGTAGGCTGTTTGAACCACCTTGCCATCATCCACAGCTCTGGTGACTGACTCAAAGAATTTGACCAGGTATAGCAGGCATGCTCTACCCTTCACAAAACCAAACTGTGTGGGATCCAGAGTGTGGTGATTCCCTATATCCTTGTTTATTAGGTCCATGATGATGCGTTCCATAGCTTTGCGTATCAGACTAGTCAGGCTAATGGGGCGATAGTTCCCAAGGTCTGTAGTCGCTCCTCCTTTGTGGAGAGGGATGACTGTAGCAGTGCGCCATTCTGTAGGGACAAAGCCTGAGGTGAGGCTGTGATTGAACAGGGCACACAGGTGCAGTGCCAGTTCACTGTGTAGTGCATGTAGAACACAGCCAGAGATATTGTCAGGTCCCGTAGAAGCTGTATTCTTGGCCTTGGACAGTGCTGTTTTAACCTGTGCAGCATTAATACTGGGTGCCTGGCAATCAGTCCTTTGGTGGGGGAGAGAGGAGTAAAGTTGGCACTGGATCTGTCGGCCAGTATATTGGTAATATCTGTTGGCTCGGTTTAGGAGGTACCATTGTGTAGTATCTCAGAGCAAATCTGGGTATTGTAGAAGGCCTTGTGGTTGTCTTTACTATCTGCTGCAATTCTGTTTTCATAGCTAGCTTTAGAGGATTTGATGAGGGATCTCAACTTTTTGTTGAGGCTGATAAGGGAGTCTTTCCCGTCTTGGGACTTCACCTTATTCTGCATCAGTTTCCTTCTTCTGTTGTAGAGTTTGTTTATGGCAGGGGACCACCAGATTGCCTTCCTTTTTTTGGAGGAGAGTGTCTTGGTTCTATTGGGTATGGTGAGATCCATGCATTTGTGTACATGTTCATACAGTGCATTGGTATATAATTCGGCGGTCATGCAACTATTCTGCATTTGCACGGGTGCTGTGAAGTTAGCCACCTCTGTTTTTCAGAGCCCAAAGTCAGCTTTGGACAAGTTTTTGTTGGTGGTTCCCTTTGCAGGGGTGGAGGGTGGGAGGGATGTGGATTTCCAAGGTGTTTAGTTTGTGGTTGGATCTAACCAGGGAGGAGTTGACTAATGGTGTTAGTAATGACCAGGTCAAGGATATTGCTACCTCTAGTGGGGATAAGAATGAGCTGGTCCAGGGCAATGGAATTAATGAATTCCAGGAAATGTTGGACAAGTGTATTGGTACATGAGTAGTTTTCCCAGTTAGTGGAGGAGTATTTGAAGTCGCCCAGTATGAGAGTGTTAGGTTGGACCTTAATATTCTCCAGGGTGCTTAGGAACTTGGAGTGTGAGTCTTTGTGGAATAGACTCCCTCTCCATGTAAAGCAGAGTGCCTCATTAAACCTTTTTAAGTGCAACCTGGATAACTGTATGGGGAACAGAAAATACACCACTGGTATGATGCAACAAAATATATAAAGCCTGATCCACCACAGCTAGATTTAAACTTCTTTATTAAAATAGCAAACACAAGAGCTTTCACGATCTCTATCTTGTTTTTTTTTACATAGGGAAGACAAATAGAATGCTGAAGGAGCGAGTATTAGAACACAATAGAGATATAATCAATAGAAAGGAGAACAGTGCATTGGCCAAGCATGTCGAGGCAGAAGGGAGGGATCATACTTTTAAATTGTTGTTTTAGAGATTATTACAGAAGGGATAAGAGGAGGTGATGTGAAGAATAGGACCGAAGCAGCTGAGCAAAGGTGGATCATTAATTTTAACGCAGATACATTACCAGGTATAAACGAAGCAGTATAACTCAAACCATTCCTCAAAGCTAGCGCCCTTAGACATTAATTATACAACTTAAATGTTTAAAATGTGTATTTATGTACAATGTATATGGATTTTTTTTTTTTTTAAGTTTTAATGAATTTTTGACAATGTATTTACCATTAAGGTGGATTGCTCTTATGGATTTTAATTAGTAAATTAGGAGGGTGAATTGATTGTTATTAATTAATAGTTGATTATTAAGCAGTTATAAATGAAATGAAGTAATTCAATTGTTGTCTGAGGAAGCGTTCATAGAGATCGTGAAAGCCCTTATGTTTGCTATTTTAATAAAGAAGTTTAAACCTAGCTGTGGTGGATCAGGCTTTATATATTTTCTGCATCATACTATTGTTTTTTAATAGAGCCTGTCCTTTATCCAGTGTTCTTGTTTTGTTGTGTTTCAACAGAAAATACACCCCTGTGATTCTACCTGTGTCCCTGCTGAACAGTGGCATAGGGTACTGACTTGTTGGAACATGGGCTAAATTCTTGGCTAGGCTTCTAAGGGCCTCAGGGCCAATAGCCTAGGAACTTCCTATGATCCTATGAACAAACTTATGGAGATGTTTCCCCACTTTCGTAAACCTATTTTTGAAAAAGTGTTTTTAAAAGAGAAACAGACATTTATAGCCCTTCAATCCACCCACAGTCCAATCAAGGGAGGTTTAGTATACTAGATCCTATTAATGTGGATGTAACTTGTGATAACAACTGTTAAAAACACACGGCATGAACAATCATTATATGGGCAGAATAATTACACTGATTTTTTATTATTGCATACAGTATTAATAGTCCAACTATCTCTTACATTTTATTAAAGAATTGGGACTGTTTTCAAGTCACAGTGACCTTTTCCCAAAGGTTGGCACAAAACCAAATATAGTTTATTGGAAAGATTTAAGTACTTCCTGGAGAGATCAAACAATCTAGATCAGAAGAGAACAGCACAGAAGTTCTAGGAAGTGGGCAATTCACTTGTGAAAGTTTTAACCAGTACCATTTTATATTATGGGGGATGAGGTTTTAATGCAAAATAGGCTGATCAAGATAAAAAGGGTTTTGAACTATAATAGTCATGTGGTGCTATGTATAAGCTATATGTCAACTCTGGCCTGGCTATTATATTGGTAAAACTGACAGGAAATTTAAGGAACATATTTATGAGCATATGCATGATATTGAGAAAGGAAAATTAAATAATGCACTTTATAGAAATTTAATGGAATTTTTCTCTCAGAAATTTTTGTTCTATGCGCTTTAACCCTGGGAATGGCTGACATGGTTTTGATAATTTGAATTTGAAAATTGAAAATAATTGAATTTGAAAAGTTAAACTTTTACCTGTTGAATTACTTGATATATTTCTTCTCTTACCAATGTATAACTGATATTGTCATTCTACTCATTTTTCACATCTTCGTATATTTGGAGTGTTTTAGTAATTTCTTGTTGTATTATTATGTTCATCATATGTGTTGTAATCTGTTTGCTACATCTTATTTGTGTATTATATCTACTGTACTGTTTTTGTATAACTAAATACCGGAGCTTTTCTCCCCGGGCCTCCGCTGAAAATGGACCTGGTCCAGTCGAAATTTCCTGGTTAATAAATGTAAAATAAATAAAAATAAAATAAATAAATAATCTGTCTACCTAAGCTGCGTTCACTTGAAGTGTGATCGAGATTTTTTTTTAGGGTTGGGTGCATGTTTTTAGATTTGTGATGAAAGTATTGTTTGCATTTTTAAACGTGCCTTTGGCTATTTTGTTTCATTTGTTTAACTTGAAGTGATATGCTTTTTGATTGGTTTACACATACACTTGATTAACATTTGAAATTTTATGACATTCTGATAAAGTCCTGAACTATTGAGATGAAAGCGCTTAACCTGGGCATTTTGAGTAAAGTGTTTTATAGTGAACAGTTAGTGTGTTTGGTGGCATTTTTTGTTTTTACAGATTGTGATGTTGCCTTACACTTAGGCAACCCCAACATGTCTTTTTTACCAGCTGTTACAGAGGTCCATAGCCACAACCTATTTAGTATATAACACATACACATGCTGTACACTATTATTAGAACATTTCAAATATCTACTGTTCAGTGATCAGTCACAGTAAAAATATGGATGAAAACTTTGTTAGAATTTATAAACATTAATATTCTCAAACAGATAGTTACATGTCCAACTAGAGGTTAAAATACTCTGGATTTATTTGCCACTAATACTGAGTCCAGAGTTGATAGCCTAAACATATTACCTGCCATAGGTTATCAGGATTATGATGTCACTGTGCTTAAGATAAGAACTTCAAAACAGCAAGTTAAGCCATGCAAAATATATAACTTCTCAAGAATAAACTATGTCAGTATCAAAGCAGAATTGCACTTCTGGAACTGTAACCCACTGTTCCATAACAGTAATGTTAAGGAAGACTGTTGACATTTCAGTGATGAACTGAATGAATTAATTTTATGCAGTGTTCCCCCGTATCGATCCAAAATTGTGAAAACATTGCCTTTAAACATCCACAGCCTCTATAATTGAAATAATTATTTACATGTAACAGCACAAAAAAATCAGTAGTAAGTCTAACAGGGCTAGTAAGATATCAAAGAATACATTTATATTTCAGCTAGCACTAAGTCTGGGTAATAATAGCAAGGCATTGTTTAGTTATGATGCATAAAAGAAGCCCACTGTTATTTGCTAATAATCTGCTTTACAGTTTTTACTGTTATGGATAAATTCTTAAAAACACTTGCAAATGTATTTCAGCATAACCTCAGTTTACCTAGTGTTTCTGCTCCACTTATCTTTTTCCTTTAAAAAACCTAGTCAGCCTTTCTCAAATGATAAAGTTTATTGCAGAATCTCAAGTAAAAAAAAAATAGCACCAGCAAGAAGTAGTACAGTACCTTAGGCCATCTCATTTTCCACTTAAAAGAAGATTTAACTGAATTCTTGTACTCTTTGTAAGATTTATCCTTGACATTTTTTGAGTTCCTCCTTCTTGTAAAAAGCTGAACTAACCCCACTTTATCAGAGGGGAGTGGGCGGATAGAACCTGCCCCACTTATTACAGACCAGTAAACTTAGCAAATAGACGATGTTAATGTTTCAACATTTTATTGTGTCATTTAATTCAAACTACCTTCCAGGACTTGGAAAATGCAGAATTATTACAACATGGTTTGTCCCTGAGCACTCCAGTTTCTCAGACCTTGCATGGTTCTTTGATTATATTAACATGGCAGTTGATGATGGTTTGCATTGATCTGTAAATGCAGAGGATGTACTGAAATTTCAATAAGCTTTTTAAAACTTTAATAACTCCTACATAGCAAATAACCTAAAAATGAATTCAGCAAAATCAGTCTTCATGTACTGCTGAAGCTGTAATGTTCCATGCTCTTTCTCTTTGAACAACTCAGTCTCAAAAATCTCCACCTTTACTCGGTCGCATATCGCCTACTTAGAGGCGATTTCTGCCTAACATACAAAGCTATGTCAAACCCAGAGCTGTTGGACATGCTCCACATGAAGAAATCCCAATCCCTCCGAGCTACACACTCTAGGGACTTAAACCTTGTCACCACAATAAACAGAACATGCTGGAGGGATAGGATTCCTGTCCCAAAGACTTCCCATACTCTGGAACAAACTACCTATCTATATCAAACAAAGCTCCTCATTAGCACTCTTCAAGAAAAATCTTGATGATTGGATGGGAGATAGGAAATTCACCCCGGGGATCACTTCTGTGTCTCTGCTCCACAGGGGCACAGGAAAATAATTTTCTTGGGTGGTAAAAGCCAGGGTATCTTTTTGGCGAGGCTTATATAGGCCCTAGGGCCAATAGCCTAGTACCTACCTATGAACAGTTTGACGAAAGATATTAATTTATACAAAGATCTGGAGACTCATGTGTACAAGCATTTTTACTGCATGTTTTTGCATCCCTAAATATGAGCCTCATCCTCCGATACATCTCAACATATTCATTTCCTAGCAGTGATGGCCACAGACTGGGTAGAGAGATGTCATCCAGGTGGACAAGAAGGCTGCTTAACCTCAGCCATCTGTGGACAATTAGCCTTCCTGAACTCATCTCCCTCCCAGACTATCTGGACTAGCTACTCCCCACGGGGGAGGGCCAATCTCAACATCTGTACTTTATTCTCTTATAATTCTGTTGCCATCGGTTCTCCCTCGGGGTCCACAGGAAGCCCTTTTTTTTTTTCAACCAACACTTTAATGAACAGAATTATATATAGCTGACTGGGATCAACATTTTCAGTCATAAAGCAAAGTGATCTAGAATAGCATAGCATAGCATAGTAAAGTATAACAAAGAGTAACAAAGAATATCTACAGTTTATTATGAATAGCCAATATGGTTTTATTTGCCCCTAACCTCACCCCCATTTGTTTGGCATGTGTACCTATATTGGGTATGTTGTGCCTTCCCAATGTGTGTGCAGGTTACTATATACTCACTAATGAGGGCTACCATCACCAGCTTGGCAGCAGCAAACCCACATCCCAGGGCAAGAATAATTTAGATGCACTACATGTATCTATTTGTATGGTGGTTACCAGCCGGGAAGAATCTTCTTTCCCTTCTCTACGGTCAAGCAAGCTGGCACCAACCAATCATTCCCATCACCCCATCACCAGCTCTTCAAGCACTGGAGCCACTGCTGAGTCCTAGCCTGCCTTCATCCACCTGTGCCACACAGGCAGGTAGGCAGGCTTAATAGGTTAACATTTTAATTTTAATGCTAATATTTTAGCCCAGGTTTGTAAAGACTTTACAGTTATTCACATTATGTTCAACACACTATCATGTAGAAGTCTCTTAGTCATAGCACTCTCATTTGGAAAGACTTAAAAATGTGCAGTGAGTTTTTTTTTTTTAAACTTGGAAAGATAGAGATGTTGGAGATTAAAGCTATAAATCAAGATTAGACGTGATGTCACTGTATTGTTTGAAATATCACTTTAAGAGAAGTCGTCTTTGCAAAGCTTTCCGAGCGATTTGTGCTCCATCAGTTTTGGAAGTCTGTTATATCAGATTATATACACCTCACAGGGAGAACAGATCATGGCCACATTCTAGTGCTGTCTATTCACTAGAATAAAAAGGAGTTGATCACTTTCAGTATAGTATAGTTAAGTATCACAACAAACTTCCTTTTCTATAAGGAATTCAAGTAGTCTATTACAGTTTTTTTTTTTAATGATTGATAATTGTATGAGCAATGAAAAATCTATCTGATGTTACTAGATCACAATAGCACAAGCTGTTAACTGATTTGTAAATTACTTAAGTCTGAATTATTTTGTACGACTTTTAGTGGTGGGATATGTATATCATTTGTGAAACACTGAAAAGATAAGTTTCATGCTTGAACTTGCAAGCAATAAGAAATTCAGGGCATATCTTATGATAGCCTTGATACAGTTATACTTCAGAATGTTTGCATACTCTCATTATCAGCTAAGTACAATACAATATGGTATGCAATGTAACGTCTGTTCCAAATGTAGAAGTAATTAATACTGGTGTAACAATTACATAATATCTTAGATACCCAATGGTTAATTTAGAACTCTGAGAAGTGCATGGATTTACTATGCCTTTTAAGCAACATGAGTCCTCCCCATCCATGCTTCCTTTTCTGTGATTGCTATGCATGTACAACTCTGAACACCATTTTAGCTACTACTTTAGATTTTTAATTAAAGCTTTAAACCACTGAAGATGTTTGCTTTACTCCAATCTAAAACACCTTTTATTTACTAATGAAATTTAATGAATTTCAATATTTGCAACAAAACACAAGAGGAGGAAATAAAAGTGGAAATTGGAACTATAGTTACTTATGATATTTTGATGTTTGCTGTCAAGAATGAAGTCCTGAGAGTAATACTGTAAAAGCATGCAAAAGTCATGCTCACAAACACTGTCTGCAACTATGGGGCCTTTATGCAAGGAAAAAAAGTATACCAGATCCCTAAGCAATTCACAAAATCCTGTAAAGTACAAGAGGAAGTCTTGTCTCATTATTCCATGTATGGAGCAGTCCAGATGCAGAGTAGAAATGTAAAGAAGTCAGGCAGCTTCTGTGATTTACAACGGAAATATGTGAGAGCTACTGAAGGGCAAGTTACTTATAAGGTTTACATGGCTCAGCAGAATTAATTTTACTCAAGTCAAATGCCTTTAAACTTGTGTGAAATAAGATGTATACACTCTGAAATCAGAGCTTAAGAAAATACTTATTAAACACAAAGGTATATTTAATGAATAAATTATTATGCTAAATGGAATCCGTGCCAGTACTCATGCTCCAAATGATACCAGAATTAGATTTTTTGGACTCGTATCAGTTCCGTATTCTGTGCGTAGGAAGCAGTTGAAGAAATAAACAAGACTATTAAAGGAGAACATACATTAATCCTCTAAAATATTCAGAATGCAATGTTCACGTTGTTCTCATATTGAAAGTTAAATTGGGTAATTATACTCAATAAATGATAATGTGCACAGTTTTTAACTACTGTTCTGGTTCTCTTGGATATTGTATTTGCTAAATCTTTTAAGGCATTTGTTTTATCCAGAATTGTAACATATGGCTACCACTGCACTATAATGAAGTTGCAATGCCAGAAACTTTCCTTAGAATCTGCTAACAGATTTGACTTGGAAACTGGTCCTTTTCTATCTGAGAAGTGACCTTTTTTTACTTATTTTACACAATAAAGTAAATTCATGTTGGCTCAAAATTTGTGTTTCTACTTTGGTAATTTTGCATCTGAATCTGGTCAAGCTGTACTTCTCCTTGTAAGAGATGGGCTTAATTTTTTTTTTTTTTTTCCTGGGCCTGAGTTACTGCTGTTTATAGCTTTAGTTGGCCTATGTACTTTTATTGTCTGCTATAAACATGGTGTTTTTTCTCAGTTTTGGTGACTTGCAATGAAACAAACTTGCCTTAAACATTGCTGCAGGATTTGACTTGGAAAACAGTCCAATACAATATGGGAAATGCTGTGCTTAGTGCAGTCATTTTGCAGAATCATACCTCAGTCCAGATTTTCGTAGAATGTCCATATTTTTTTGCCTCATACTTTTTTGACTGTTCCTCATAAAGTTAATGATTTTCTGACAAATCACTGAGGACTGAAGTCATTAAGTGATGGCAGACATTTGAGTTTAAGACTTTATATCATTCAGAAAATGCTTGCTAACAAAAAAAAAACTGTTAATCTAACAGATTTCTAAGTTTATAAGAAAAATATTAAAAATTTGTCCCAATTGTTTGGGCATTTGTCCCCCTATTATTTTTTGGCTTTTCCCCGATTTCTTGCACCAAGTCTGAGAGTTATGTGCAGAATACACAGTACAGTAAAGGAATGCATTCCACAACAGTAAGTACTTGCATTACTTTTCTTAATCCACCACCCCCTCTCCTCTGTGTTAGTATACAATAGTGCTTGCCAACACCTGCATGAGTTTCGTTGTGTGTTAACAGTTTGTAATGCTGATTTAGCATTGCTAATTGTTGATGCCGTGCTGGGTATTTACCAACAGTGACTTCTGCTTACTGCTGTAGTATACTGTACTCTCGCAGTGATAGTACAGATTCATAAATAGTTACTAGGCATGCAGTTTAGGAGACATTAATGAGACTATCTTAAATTCCCAACTATCCCAAGGCACTTAAAGGTTAATTGACTTTGCTCACAGTCAAACAGTAGGCAAGTGAAAGCTGAGGAAATCAAACCCTGTTCCACAGGAAGTACTTTATTAACAGCTCACAGCCTTAATTCTCACTATCATTCACTTTTCTGCATAACGTCTTCTTTTCACCACTGAATTTAATACAATGGCATTCAACCTTCATTGCCACATTGTGGCATTCTTGCCTATTGTACCTAACATCGTTTGTAATGTTTTGCATATTGCATTTTCTTTCTCTTGGAATCTTGAAATCGGTGGCTATCTGTGGCTTTTAGAATATTGTCCTGTGATGATAGTCTTGCCTACTGCTCAGTCTTGTACTAATAAATTGATACTGCATTCATCATCACAGCAAAATATTCCATGCCTGCTGTTTAGACACACTTATATCTATCTTGTTTATTGTGCAGTGGTATCCATGCTAAGTGTTAAGTCAATCCTTATGATATTACACTGCATTGTGTGTTGTGTTGTGCTGAGCTGTATTGTATCGGGCTGTATTTGTTTCCTTAGATATCATGCAACCACTGTAGTATGTTATATTATACTGTATTGCTCATGTGCCTCCTTACAACCACTGTATTATGCTATATAATACTGTGTTGTGGTATATTACCCTGTGTTGTATTCATTTCCACATACATGATGCAGATGCTGCATTGCGTTGTTTTATACTGAGTTGGATTCTTTTTTATGTCTCTTTATTTATTTATTTATATTTGTTTACTGGGGTAGTGCACTGATCTCAATGGACCATTTACAGGCACAGCTTGGGTGAATGGAGTCATGCTTAGCAACACTTTATCAATAAGATGTAGCCGTAATGACTGAGATGGCTTATGAACAGGGATAGCAGCATTTTATTATATAAAGAGATATGAAGATATTAGAAGAGGCACATGAGAATAGATGCAAGAAAGGATACCATGGGGAGAAGACAGAGGTGTGAGAGGCTTGCAGAGGGAACAGGAGTAGAAAGGAGAAGTGTGAGAGAAAGATGCAAAGAGAAGAGGAAAGTAGGATGAATGGGAGGCAGTAAGTAAATGGGACAAAAAGATGAGATAAGGAAGGAAGGAAGGAAGGATGGAATAGGGATAAAGAGGTTTGTGAGAGGGCTGCAGGGTTCAAGTAACGTGACCTGAGTGAGTGAGTGCAGCTGCCCTTTGCTTGGGTGAAGAAGTGTTCCCTGAGCTGTTGCCCAAAATTAGATGTAGATGTATCAGCTTGAGAGAGGGATGGGGTCCCCTAGTTTATGTGCTAGTTTAGTTGTTCTTTATATATCAAACAGTTCCTCATTCCCTCTAGCCAGACCAAAGGTCATCAGAAATTCCATAACATCATATAATGTATGCTATCAGGTGTTTCTAGATCAAACATGTGTCCTCAGCCAATCTCTGCCCTGTCTTTTACCAGCCTTCTAGCACTATCCCCCCCCTGGCAGTGTAAATTGTTATATGCTTACTGACAACCATCTGCTACTATCACAAAATGAGCTTGCATGTAAGAGGATGGAATACTTAACTACAACTTGTCTCAAACAAACTGGTCATCAGGTGTTACAGATTCACTTACAGAAAACACAGACACCTTCACGGCACAGCACAGTAATTGCATGGACCAGAGCCAAACCTCACTAACATCCTAACACCCATTCTAGAACACCACCACCACAGACAAGAGTCATCAGAGTGGTTTGACTAGGCCCTCAGCTTTGTGAGAGGAGTCCATTTGCCATGATGATTTACCTGTTATAGGTGACTCAATATTATGGCACATCAATGCACCACTCAAAAGGCAGATCAAAGACAGGGTAACAGTCAGTTGTTGCTCAAGTGTTAGAATTTGCCATATCGTTAAGTCTCTACACCCAAAATATGAATGTGACATGATCATTCTTTATGTGGTTGTGAATGACATGCAGCTCATTCCTTTGGTCTATATCAATTGGATCATCATGGAGCTCTCTGCATATGTCTATAAGACTGGAAAGAAAATATTCTTTAGCAGTATCCTGCCTTCACTGAAAATGATGTCACAATGTAAGCAAAAGTTGATTGACTTTAATAACTGGTTTAGCCATTGATATCATTCTGAGGGTGCCCAATGTGTGATGGCCTGGAGAGAAATTGAATCTAGTCCCCCCTTTTACTACCAGGGATGGCCTGCACCAATGTTTCGAGGGTTTTTGCATACTGTGTCAGATGGTCTGTCTCTTTAGTATATAGGTGTAGAATTTGTTAGTAATACCTTGACATTTAATTATCAAAGGGCCATCAAATTGTTCCAAGTCATTCAAAACAGAGACTGGTATGCATTTCTGTTACTAAGTTTGTTATTTCATTGTCAAGCAGCAGCTTTTATGTAACACTTTTGAATTGTTCATGATATCCCAGCTTCCTTATAGATGTCATAGAAAGTAACGAGTTTCATTTTTTCCCAAAATGAAACAAATTCTGCAGCTCTTATGCATTTGTCTTGGATAAACAAATACATCTTTGAAGCTGTGTCATTTACCAGTAAAATTTTAAACAGTAAATCTCAACTATCATGCCATTTACCTGTATATTTTTAAATAAAAATATTAATGCCGAGCTGACTCTGAATGAACATACAAAGCTATTATAAATAAAATCCCACTAGTAGAGCAGGCAGAGGCAATACTAGTATGCTTAAATATTTTAGCTGCTTCCAAAGGAAGATGACTTCATCTCCACCTCTGTACTGCACCCACACATTATTAGGCATAATTGCCTTGATAGCATAAGTGATGACAGAATAAACAGTATGACCTTAGTCCAATGTGTCTGTTCACAGCTTCTGTGAAAATTATTCTCCCATCTCTTATTATTTTCATGAGCAGGAGAAGTGCAAGCTTGTTATGTTGTAACAATGGAGTGATGGGCTAGTTTGTGGCTGCTCTGGGTACATAAAGTAATTTAATGTCAGTGTGCTATAATTCTGCAAGGGATACATTTATTAATGTTATTTGGTATGAAGAATGCTAAACAATGTTTACTTGAAAAAAAATGAAAATAATTATATTACATTACTAATACTCCCAAGCCGCCTGCTTAAAATAATCATATTGTTTATTTAGGTCACTCACAGTTTTAGTTTGCCAGTATCTCATTTGACCCATCAGTAACCCAGAGTAAATTTGCCAAATGTTTAGCTCCACTGTTTGCTCACCTAGCAAAACTGCAGGTTACAGTCTTTCTATACCTGGACAACTGTTTCATGCTGACAAAATCTAATGAAGAGCTAATTCAGCATTTTACTAAAACAGAAACTCTTTTCCAGTTTTTTGACATAATAATAGATTGCAAGAATCCTGTCCAGCCATTAAAGTTTTGAGAACACTCTTACAGATTCTCTTCAAATGAATGTTTTTGTAAGACATGAAAATCAGAAATTAATTTATAGATTGATGCACACCTTTCCAGGCTATTGAACTGGCTTAGTACTTGACAGCTCTGGAGTACATCTCTTTTTGTATCCTATTGGTATGGTACCAAATGCTATACATGAGGAAACCACTGTTGAATTATTTGAAGAATATTTCAAAATAGACCAACAGACAACTTGGAGATAATGATATTCCCAAATCAGTGAAAATAGGATTCTTGTTGCTGCAAAATCCTCTCATGACTTAAACATGTCCAACTGTGACATGATACGTAAGAACAGTCTTCAGACTGTGTGTGTGTGTGTGTGTGTGTGTGTGTGTGTGTGTGTGTGTGTGTGTGGAGGATCCACTTAATGAGTTTCTCATGTCAAGGTTTCTGACCTTGTCTGTAAAGATCTGGAAACCTAATGAATTATTGGGTACAAATTCATCAAGTGCAATACTTTATAAAACGTCCTTCACACTCACTGGTATTTTGCTGTTTTCCTCAAAGTTGTGCAACCTGGAGTATGAATATATATTAGGGGGTTGTGGGTGGTAAGCATCACCCCCCCCATCACACCTAAATCAAAAAAAAAAAAAAAAAAACAAAGAGTACTTTGAGGCAGCTCGGCGTTTGTCAAAATCTACTGCCAATCGTTAGCGGACTGGAGTTCTACTGTGGCGACCCCTAACCGGGAAAAGCCGAAAGACAACAACAACAACTTTGAGAATTAACATATACAATCACTTTGTACTTAAATACTCAGTGCAAAGCTCAAAGATCTCTTAATATCAACCTGAATGAGCTGAAGGCTGTTTTATGAGCATTCAAGTTTTCATACAACATCCTTCCAATGCTATTACAGATTAGGATAGACAAGACAACCAAAATACATATATCAACAAGCAAGAAGGCACTGATTCCTTGCAGTTATGTCAGAAAGCTGTCCTGATTCGGGAATGGGCAGTTCATCTCAGCATTCTATAATCTGCAGTTTGCTTAGCAGAGTGTGAATGTATATTGACAGACTCATTATTTACTTTGCAAATAAATGTCAAATGAAACATGCAGCATTTCAACAAACTGTGGTTATGTGGGCGGAGCACTAAAGGTGGATCTGTTTGCTGTTCATCTCCACAGTCAGCATCAGGAGTTTTCTCTTATTCAGTATAACACATTAGGGAAATGGATGCGTTTTTCTTGTAATCTAGTTCTGATGTTTACTTTCTTTCTATATCTCATTGATTCAGAAAATACTGGTCAAGCCAAGGCAGGACAGATCATGCCTCATCCAGCTTGTTCTAGTTGGATCATGGTTCTCTGTTCTGAAACTCCTGTCAACACTGGCAATGTCCAGCACCGGAAGACCTACTTTCTCAACCATGGGCAAGAGTCTTCATCCTAACATCATGTCCATGAATGTACCAGACGTATTCCTCACAGTGATTGTTTTCATCAAGAGTATTTATTTTCAAGGAGGTTCAGAGGCTTGTCAATAGGAAATTATACCTTTTGAAAGAGATATGGCTTATGAAATCATAAAGATCTAGATCTTCTGAACTTTCCAACACAAAGACTTTTGGATTATTTCACTCAGCTCTCTGATACCAGTGTTACCCAGTCCTTCATTAAGGTTCACACATCTACACTCTCATCCTGCATTTCTGTGTTTTCCTGCTAGCGGCTAATTCTTCCATCAGGAGTTGTTATAAAGTTAAGTTAGACTTGAGATCTAATAAAAGAAAGAATTATCCTTCCTGGAATGTTAAATTCATATTAGAGAAACTAGCTCTGCCTCTGTGCAAGAAGATACATCTTTCCTGGGAATTTATCTTTTAGTAACTGCAACTTCAGGAAGAAGGATATCATACTTGTAAACATTAATTTAAGAATCCTTATACAGACTTCTGCAATCTTTTTTTTTATTTGTTTGATGCGCACTAGATGCACACCCCTTTTCACAGGATACCAGAGAGCTCTGTCAGGATAAGAGATTTGCTGAAAGTCACACAACTAGCAATTATAGGCTTAAGGAATCAAACCTCGGATTACAGGATGAAGCTCATTAACCGCCCATAGCCTTAACCTTCTCCTTTAAACTGCTCGAAATACTTAACTACCAAACCCTTGCAAAGTAGTTTGTACACTGTTTAGATACTCATAAGGTATTGAGACATTATACTTTAAAGCAGATCAACTCCTATAATTTCAAAATGGAAGGGAAGACCTGCCATCACCAAGTAAATTGTGTCCAAGTGCCTGGCAGATAACATTGCCTTTTGTTATGGACTGTTGCCAGTATCTTCCAAAAACACTGCAAACTAGACACTCTATTTAGGGGTAGGACAGGTTTTAGCATGGCTGTGCTACAATGGATCCTTGGAACTGTCTAATTACAAGGGATATACCGTACTGCTTTAGAAGCAACCTAAATATAATAACTTAGAATTGTTGAGTAATAGAATAACCATAACATCTGTTGTTAAACTAGAGATCACTATAGCAGTAAAACATCCAAACTCAATTCCCCCTTTTTTTTATTGGGGATGTTTGGTGTTTTTGCCATTATTAGAAGTTTTACATAATATTACATTTTGTTGGTGATGGAAAGGGACAATAAAATATATTTTAAACATACATTTCTTTGGACTCTGCACTTTTTAAGGAGTTTAAATTATGCTACTTTGCCAGATAATAGGGTCATGTTTAGTATTTGGGATAGATATTCATTACTGTATGTAAGTGGCTCAGACTGGGAGGGGGGAGCAGACTGTGCGGTTTTTCACTGTTTTGTTTTTCCTCGTAATAGCTTGCTTTTCTTGAAGTCCTCTCCTCCAAAGGATGTGAACATAAATGCCTGCTTTTCAGAAAAGGCAGATATCTCCTCCTCCTTGGGAGTTTCTTATTGTCTTGTAAGTAGTTAAAATTTCATTTATAATGTTTCATTATTTTTTTTAGATGAGTTATTTTCTTGAATGTATTATGCAGGTAATACTTTGCCCTTTAATTTTAAACATGAAAAAAATGTGGACATATTGTGGTGGTGGTATTCTTTTTTACTGAGTCCTGTCTCAAGGAAGTTTTCATTCATTAATACTCAGTGGTTCTAAAGTTACTGTAGCAGTAACTAGAGTTGCAAGGTTAAAAATTGGTCTTTGGGAAGTCAGGCTGTATAGATTTGACTCCTTTAGTTTCTGCTTAACATTAAAACATGATTAAGTTATTATCTTGGAATATAAATGTGGTTATGTGTTTTTTAAAAGAAAAATACACTGTTATTTGAAGTCTCTGGTTCCAGATGTTGTCTTCTTGCAGGAAACACAGCTTAATGTGACAGAGCACTAAAAATTGGAAATGTGTAGATATTTACGTGTAGGGTTTGCATACTATCAGTAGGACAGAACTGGGGGGGGGGGGTGGTTGAGGTGGCAATTTTAATTAGGTGTTCCCTTGACTTCCATATAATTGAGAAAAGTATGGATAAGTTGCACAGAGGCTATAACAGCACAACCCTAACTAACATGAACAACTTCATGGGACCTCAGCAAATGCATAAAGGAATGTTTTTTTGTAGAGGAAGGTGTAACAAATTAGGCAGGTGATTGAAACACAGTCCTAAATTGGAATAAGGTTCAGACTGGTGCAAGGAGAATTTTCATACACTAAACAGTTTACCTTTAGGGTCAAGATATCGCATCTCTCACTGGATAGACAAAACCATATAACAATGTACATGCTTTCCATTAAGATACAAACCTTTTTCAAGAAGAGAAAAAATATTTGTCACTCAGGAGCATGTGTATGTTTGCTGAGATGCATACATTGTCTGTAGCTATTTCTGATCATTCACTTAAAAGGACTACTATGCATTTGATAATTCATAAAAGTGGTACTGTTTGGAAGGCAAATGTGCTATTGCTTAAAAATGAGAATTTGACTCTTAGACTGTAGATTATTTTACAGGTATGTAATTTATAATGGAACCAATTAGTTTTGTCCCCTAAAACTTTTGAACACATTAAATGGGATTTGATGTTGCACAGCCAGGGGCGGAAAAGATGCTGAAATGGAGAGCTTGGTGCAGGTTGGCAAAGCTGCATTGTGAGTTAAGAAAACCACAGGAAAATGCAATCAAAGGGATACCGGAGACTCATAAAAGATTGGATGTAACTAAAAAAGTTTTAGATTCTTATATACAATATAAACTAGACCAAACATAGGCTTTGTTTTGGGTTCACAACCTAGATTTTTTTCCCCCACATATTTTCTTTTACTGTGTTTGAGGCAACAATTAGTGGAAAGTGCTATAATAAAAGTTGTGCATCTTGTTTCTGGAATTATAAATATCTCTCCATCTAATGTAGGACATTCTGCAAGCTATTGCACTAGTTTTTGAGCATTCATACACAGAAGCCTAGCCTCATACTTTCTCAGATGAACTGGAAGACTAGTTCCTTTCACTGCACACTCTACTATGACTAAATATAGAACAAGCTTTTCAATTTGTCATTCTCTTTAGAGAATATGAGCTGCCTTTAGCTCTCTCAAGAGTGGCAGAGAATAAAACTCCTGGTTCAGACAGAAGACTTTTGGAAATTTGTGAGTCAACTGGAAAATGTTTTAACAATTTTCTGGCAATTGCGAATAACATACTAGGTACAGTTATAATACCATCCACTTAGAAACAAGCAAATTTGCTGGTGTTGCCCATGCTAAGCCTGGATCCTTTGAGAGTTGCCTCTTCCCACCATGTATTGATCCATAATCATGACTACAAAATTTTTATGTTTTTGGTGGCGCATAGAATGTCCCTTTTCTTCCTATTCTAATTTATTTTAATCAGACAGAGTTTATTATAGGTTTATAGTTATATGCTAGTAGACAGACCAGTTAGCATAATGGTTAAGGGCTTCACCTACAATGCACATGGTACAAGGTTCAATCCTGACCTCCAAACAATGCCTGTTTGGAGTTTGCACATTCTCCCTGTGTCACTATAGAGTTTCTCCCATGTCTGAAAAACATGATGATTCTTTCCATCTCAAACTCACCAATGAATGGAGCTGTGGGCAGCAGCACACACTCTATATGGTGCCATATAGGGGAAGAGTTGTACAGACCAACCGGTATGGGCATCTACTGTGTTGCACAGTATCCTCAAGACAGGAGAACACAGATCACAGACTGGGTGTCATGTCAGGGCTAGCCTCTCGGCAGTGTAAAATATGGCTGTAGGTGATTTGGCCATGCTGAATCATGTTGCCAAAATGGGCATGGGTAGTTATCGGTGACAAGTGGGTTGAGGACCCGCCTACTCTGACCTAAGTCAGGGACCCTTGCTAAAAGTGGGAGGGGTATATGTGCCCCTATTGGCCAGTGTGTACTTATCATAAAGCCCAGAAGCTCTGGGTCAATAAGCTACTGGCCGGCCAGTGTCTAGTTGCCCAGCCTGGGTTACCTGGTATTTCTCTGTTGAGCGAAAGCTGGACATAAAACCAACTAACCTGCCAAACATGAACTGAGAATTGCTACGGTTAATGTAGGTTTACTGAAAGGACGCAGCTTGGAAGTGGATGACATGATGATATGGAGGAGGCTGGACATCCTATGTATCCAAGAGACAAGATGGAAGGGCAGTGCAGCAAAGCCACTTGGCTTGGGATCCAGACTCTACTACTCAGGAGGGGGACAGGCAAGAAATGGTGTAGGAAATGTGAGAGAGAGGCTTCAGAAGGCAGTGAGTATCATCAGAATTAATGACAGACTCATGGCAATCAGAGTCCAGTGTAATGATAGGACAGTATTCATAATCTCAGCCTATGCCCCACAGCAGGGTTGTCATAGTGAGGAAAAGAGTGCATTCAGACAGCAGTTGCAGGACCAACTAGATATAGCAGGACAACATGAATTGGTGTGTTGATAATGGGTGACTTGAATGCACATATCGGGACAGACAGAACAGGATATGAGGACTTCTGGGTCCACATAGGTAGGGCAACAGGAATAAAGAAGGAGAATCCATTCTAGACTTCTGTCTGGCAAATGGCTTGATAGTAGCCAACACATGGTTCAGAGAGAGAGACAGTCACAAGATCACATACAAGACTAGCCAATATGCAACTCAGGTAGACTTCCTCCTAGTAAAGAAAAGGCACTGGGGTAGAATCCATAATTGCAAAGTCATCTCCAGTGAAACAGTCGGCCCACAGCATAAACTACTAGTTGCCACAATTAGCTGCAAGCAGTCATCAGAGAAGGCTTCAAGGTCAACAGAGACCAGGCTGAAGACCTGTAATTTGACTGGAGAGAAAGTACACCAGTTCAAGGAATTACTCAGAGCTCTAGCACCCCAAGAAGAGGAGGAAATAGGTGGAGTTGAATAAGAATGGCAGTGCCTAAAAATAGCATGTGTTAGGACTACAGAAAAGATACGTGGCCGAGCCAGGTATGGAAATAAGGTACTTAAGGAAAGCTGGTGGTGGAATGCAGGGTCTAAATTAGTACAACGAACGCTTAAATGTTCAAATCTGTAAAGGTCGACCTGTATAGATTGAACACTTAAACATTTGAAATAGTAAAAAGTATATAAAAAAACAAACAAACATGTAGAAAGGGTTTAGGCAGGAGGGCAAGCCCCCCTGCACCCCCCACACCCTCCGCTGCTTAAATATACCAACTCCGAGATCGCACTTTATTGAACTACAGTGCAGAAATGGGAAATTTCCCATTCCCTACACTGTAGTGTGATCTTGAAGTTGGTATATTAAAATAGGGGGGTGTTGGGGTGCAGGGAGACTTGCCCCCTTGCTTTTAAACCCTTTAGTTATTTTTTTCTGCTGTATATATATATTTTTTTTAATTTTTGTAAAATTTCGATCGCTTAACTGTTCAATCTTGACCTTTAGAGATTCGAACATTTAAGCGGTCGAGCATCTAATATAGACCCGGAATGCAGACATCCAGGAAGTCATCAAAAGAAAGAAGGAGTGAGAAAGAAGTGGGAGATAGAAAAGACTGACCAGACTAGAAAGGACTACTGGTTGGCTAGCAAAGAAGCTAAGAAAGAAGTTGTAATAGCAAAGAATAGGGCATCGGAGTCACTGTACCAACTTCTGGAAAGTGACTCAGTAAGTGGTTCAAAGAAACTATATCAGGTTGCAAAGCAAAAACAGAAAGATAACGAAGATAGTCAGACACCATTTATAAGGGATGACAGCAACAACCTGCTCACCAGTCCACAGGACATCAAAGGCAGGTGGAAGAAGTTGTACTGCCCCAGAAACAGCCTATGATGAGAGAAGGAGAGGAGCCCACCCTAGAAGAAGAACAACACTAAGGAAAATGAAGTCAGAGAAAGCAGCAGCCTCAGATGAGGTTAGAGCAGATATGATAAAGATGCTGGGTGAGATAGGGGAGAAATGGCTCCTGAGGGTACTCATAGCAGTGTGGAGAGAAAGGCATATTCCAAATTGCTGGAGAACAAGCATACTCATGCCAGTGTACAAGAACAAAGGGGAGATCCACAACTCAGAGGCATCAGACTCCTATCACACTGCATGAAAATTCTGGAGTAGGTTGATTAATAAATGGATACGCAGAGCAGTAGAAAGTAAGATGAGAAATGAGTAGTTTGGATTCAGATCAGGATGCAGCACAATTGACCCGATGTTTGCAGTGAGACAGATACTTGAGAAGAAGCTAGAGATGAGGAGAGAGTCCAACTTGGCATTCCTAGACTTGGAGAAAGCATATAACAAGATCCCAAGAAAGCTGATCTGTGGTGATATGAAGTCGAAACATTGGTAGAATTAGTGCAGGCTATGTACAAGGACCCAATGACTCAAGTACAAACAGTGTTTGGCCTCACAGAGGGGTTCCCAGTGGGAGTGGATGTACACCAGGGTTCAGCTCTGAGCCCACTGCTGTTCATACAGGTGATGGGCTACATTAGCAAACAGGTCAGAGGGGACAGATCAAGGAAGTTGCTGTATGCAGACGATGTGGCATTACAGGCTGACTGTGAGCTAGAACTTCAGCAAAGGATAGGAGAATGGAATGGAAAATGATGGCACTTGGGATGAAATGAAGCACAGATAAGATGATGATAATGGCAGAAAATTGTGGAAATCAGAAGAAGCTGAGAGTAGAGATAGAAGGGAAGGGAAGACAGTGGAACAGGTAAACAGCTTCAAGTATCTGGGAGGGGTGGTTGAGGAGAATGGAAGTCTGAATGAAGAGGTCAAAGCTAGAATCAGAGGGGCTGCAGCCAACTGGCAGAGAGTATCAGGTGTAGTCTATGACAGAAGAATGCCAGAGAAGCTGAAAATTAAGGTGTACAAGACAGTGGTGCAGCCAGTACTACTGTATGATACAGAAACCTGGGTAGTAAAGGCAGACCAGTTGAAGAAGCTAGAGGTGATGGAAATGAAGTGCCTGAGAAGGGTGGTAAGGATGCACACTGTGGGACAGACAAAGAAATTAGGACATAAGAGCAGAAGACAAAGTAGCTCCAATTGCAGAAAAGATCAAAGAGAACAAATTACGGTAGTATGGACATGTGTAGAAAAGCAGAAGACAATATAGTGAAGAAGATTTGGGACAAACAGGAAGAAGGTAAGAGGAAGTGAGGATATCCAGCAAAGATTGGATTGTGTGAAAGAAGATCTGTGACAGTCAGGCATGAGTCTTGAAGAAGGCAGGAGTGTGGCACTGAATCAAGAGAGATGGCGACAGTTAACACTATACCCTGACCCCATGTAGAAAAATGGGAAAAAGGGGGTTGATGATGATGGTGAAGAGGTATATACTAGGCTAACAACCACTAGGGCCTTTATAACCCTAGCCATACAACTCAAATGAAGCCCATGAGCTATTTTGCCTTAGAGGATATTTTATAAGGGGTGATTGTTACTTAGGGCATGATTTAACTGCTAACTCTGTCCATCAGAGACAGAAATTGGACTAGGAGTGAATTTCCAATTTCCCATCCATTGCACCAGGTTATGCTTGAATAGGGTTAGGGAATTGCTCTGCTTCACATGGATGGGGAGCCTTTTCCTGAGAATAGATATTCTCTGAGATGCATACCTATTTCTCTAACATGTCCTATTTAAATCATAAGCAACATTAGTAGGTCTGATGCTGTTCATTTTGCAGATATGCAAAAGGTCCATCAGGGTGGGGTCAGCCTTGTATGGCAGGCATAAATCTTCTCTCAGCCACCTGTGGGAAACAGAGTATAGAAACGGGGCTTTCAGGTGAACTGCATTGGGCACTGTGTTTACATTCTGTATACTTTTTGTGAGGAACCTCTGTGGTTGTTCCAGTTCTTGCATGTACCAGGTCAGATGCATACTGAAAGGAGAGTTATACTCAATGATGGGTCTGATGAGTGCTGAGTGCAGTGGCACAATGACTTCTCTGGACCTAGATGCCATGCACTTACTTATGAGCTGAGTGTCACAGAATGCTTTTCTTACTACCTTAGACACATGTTGGTTGAAAGCCAGGTTACTTATCTACAGGAGACCCTAAATTCCTAACTAATGTCTCTACATTTTGGGGTGTTTTATTGCTGAGCTAGTTTCCTATGGGTGGCAGAATTCCCAAAAGATATTATTATGCATTTCTTGGCAATGAATTTTAAGACATAGCTTTGGTCCCACTCATTTGTCTGTGTTAGACTTTCCTGTAAAATGATAAGCCAGAGTCCCTTAACATTGTCATTGATATACGAGAAGTAGATGCCAAAGAGGAGTGAACCCAACACAGAAAACCCATGGGACTCCACTGGGGACTGGCCTCTTTGTGTAGGTTGACTCTCTAGTCCTATCTTCCTGAGACCTAGCTGTGAACCAGTTAGCTACCTGTGCGTTACATACGGGTTTATGCCTAATTCTATGATTTTTTTATTTTTTTTTACAATGCCGAGTGAGATATTATATCAAATTCCTTAGCTAGGTCAAGGTAGACAGTATGCACCATTTTGTCCTCACATGTTGCCTTGATGACTGTTTCAAAGAAGTCCTCCAGGTTCAGTTGGCATGACCTGCCTTTGACAAAACCAAACTGGGTTGGGTCCAGTGTCTGAAGGTTTCCTATGTCATTGTTAATTATGTTCATAATAATTCCTTCCATGATTTTGCATAGGAGACTAATCAGACTAATGGGTCAGTAGTTCCTGGGATCCAATGATGGACCACCCTTGTGTAGGGGATTGACAGTTGCAGTCCTCCATTCACGTGACACGAAGCAGGTTTAGAAGCTGTGTTTGAATAGCAGCCCCAGTGTTCTGATAGGTCATATTTCAGACTATTTAGGAGGTAGCCGTGGATTTTACTGGGCCCATCAAAATTGTATTCTTTACCTTAGAAAGTACCTTTAAGACCTGCTCCCTACTGACAGTTAACGGGCTTATATTAGATGGTATTTCGTAGAGGGTGTCTGGGGTTGAGAAGCGTGTAAAGTTGGAAAATGTATTTATTTTCGTAGGTTTATGCTAGGCTATCAATCTGCAGAGTATTGCAAACCTAGCCAATAACCAGGGGGCGGAATCAAGCCCTGCACCATGTAGTTGACAGACTAAGACCTTAACCATAATGACAACCAGTTTAGTATTTTTATGAATTGAACCATGTTTGACAGCCTGCTTAAAGTGACAGTGGCAATAGAGTACGCATCTGTATGCAACCATCAGTTGGTTGATGAGTCTAGATGCTGAAAAGACATTTAACAAAGAAAGATGGTCATATTTGTTTAAAGTTCTTCAGAAGTTTGTGCTCCCTCAATTGTTATAATAAGGCTCTACAATTAGAATCAAACTGAGTAGTAGATTGTTCCATGTGGTTCAGAGAAACAAAACAGGGATATCCATTATCCCCTCTTCTTTTTGCACTTTATTTAGAGCTGCTGGCTAATACACTTGAGTATATCTAGTTTGGGATATAAGCTTGCTAACAAGACCATTACACTAATATTGTATGCAGATGATCTGTTACTCTTCTTATCTAAAGGATTGAGGATAGCATTTAAAGAACTTGACTCCTTCGGTGAAGTCTCTGGCAACAAAATTAATATCTCACAGTCAGAAGTAGTCAAATTAAATTGCATGCTCTCTGCATCTGTAATATGGACTGTCCTTTCATGGATGGCTCTGACAACATGGTTTATCTGGGGGTGACTCTGTCAAGCACTCTTCGGGACACAGGTTCCAAAATGTACTATAATTATGAATAAGATGAAAGGTTACCTCCACTTCTTTGATGAGATGAAGCTAGATTTCCAGTAAAAAAGTCAGGTGTTCAAATTTTGCTTTATTTCTAATGATTTCTGCTTTTCAAGGTCTATCAAATGGCCCATCTCAGCAGCACAGTTAATAATATGAAGATCACAATGACTTCATTTATATGGTTGAGCAGAAATCCTAGGATAGTAAGGGGGACACTTACATTACCTCCTAAAAGAGGGGGGCTCAAATCCTTATTTTTGTGTTGTACATATGGGCTGCCTGTCTTTAGCTATTACACCGTCTTCTGTCAGAAAAGATGGAGGTGACTTTGAGAGAGATCTACTCTTAGTCCAATTGGGAAGCCATGTTTCCTTATATAGAAAGCTGAATATAGAGAGGGGGTCTTTCAGGTGGAAAGAAAACTATTTTCCCAGTTACTAGACATTATAAGGGAAGTTTTTAGACATCACTACAACAATAACTTGATTGGAAGACCTGTTTCATATGAAGCATCACAAGCTTTTAGGTAGTCAAAGTTATAACACTAGGTCGTTACTTGGTAGAAATCCCATGATGGTATACTGGGAAAACCTATTTATAGAAGATGACCTTCTAAGTGTTAAACAAAGAAGGACTTATGGAGAATTCACATAAGGGAGATGGTCAAATTAATTTAATCTGAAAGTCAGACTGGTCCAGATGGATTAGACACCAGAGAATAGTTTTATAAGTTCAAGGGCCGTATTACTAAGCATTATAAAATCTGGATAGTCACAAGAACCCTATTGACTGATATATGCATGCTAATACTGAAAAAGGTCTTAAATAGCTCCATTCCAAAGATTATGGGCGGCCAAAAACTATTCACATTTTAAAGATACCTTGGGGTTTCTGAGTAACAGACATTCAGGAATGCACGTGTGCTTCTTGCTGGTCATAGTTATCTTGTCATATATGGTTTCCCACTGTTAATAAAACAAAACTCTGGAACTAATGTAAAATCAAACATAGACAAACATTAATAATACAGAGTAAAACAAAATCAACTGATGGAGTTACTATCTCATGAAAGAATGGGGGATTCTGGGGTTTTTGGCTTAGAAAGAGTATGTTTCCTAGGATGCTGGCAAATTTTATGACTAAGTTAGATGCCCTCGAGTTGAAATTGACTCTATAGGTAGGCCCCATAGAGTTCTCATAGGATATTACAGAAGTAGATTATTTTGCCTTTCTTCCACGCAGATACTGCTGCTGCCCAATTGTTTCCCAACCAGGTTTCAGACCCAGTTTTACCAGTTGGTAATTCTGAGCCTTAACCACTAAGCTATCAATTTGGGCAAAATGTAGGACTAGCATTTATCATTTTAAAATGGGTTGTTATACAGACTGAATTCCCAAAAGTTTGTGCCAAATGGCAATCTTATGCTTGGTTGTAATAGAAAGGATGTGTGTCCTTTGAGATGGCCAAAGCTGGCTGCACATGTGAGAATCTGTTTATAATTATAAGTAAAGCATTGCATTGATTGGGAAAAGTAAATCTATTTTAGAGCCCCCCCTTTGCAGTCTTAATCATAATTTCATATCTGAGATGTAATCCTAATACAGAAGTATTTTGAAAGTAATTGAATATCTGCTTAATCTGTAGCAATGTCTGACCTATAACTTATGCAGGTAAGCATACTCATTGGTAAGTAGCCAATGGCTTTAAGAGTTTGTATGATACTAGTTGTTTACCATGGTTTATTCCACAAGGGTGAATCTAAGTTAAATTATACAATGACCCCCCATTAATATTCCAAAACGTGCATGCTGATTGGCCAGCGTGTCCATTGTAAATCCCACAATATACCAAGGGAAAAAGGTCCGGTTGGCCGGACTTTTTTCCATTGGTATAAAGTATCCGAAACCTTTTTTTTTTTTTTTTTAATAAATTAAAAAAAAGAAGAAAAAAAAATGGAGCAACAGAGACTTTCTTTTCTCCGTTGCTTCCGTTTCAAAGCATTGATGTACTGGGTATGCATGGGAACACAAGTCCCATAAGCATGTGCAGTACATACCTCCGGTGGAAGAACAGTAATGCGCCATTATACAAAGACATTATTTAAGAAAAGTAAGTATTTTTTTCTTAAATAATGTCATTGTATAATAGCAATAACTGACTCTGTGGTTGTGATATATTGAAATTTACCCATGGCTGGCTTTATTTAATCACTGGGTAAATCTTCAATAGACCACACCACGTCGTCAGTTATTGCTTAAGTGTTGTTTTCTCATGACATTCAGCCTATTGTGACTGATTTGCCGTTGTTATCTAGTTAATTTATACACTTCAAGAATGATGTTATTAATTAGCTACACTGTAATTATGGATAGTTTTCAGATTCTACTAAAGGCTGTATCTTAGGGCTGTGATTAAAGGCGAGGAAGGATGAGGGTACCAGGCAACTTGTTTTATTAGAAAATGTAATGCTGCAACCCCAGAATTGCTGGTCTGCTCAGTAAAGTAGAGCAGGCGTGGTGTGGGACATTAATCATGGTTTTGCTGCGATTGAGTCACTATAGACTTAGTGATGTAAACATGTTATTTGTTTTGATTTGTATATAGTTGTAATATTATTTAATTCAAACATAGACAGCATAGAGGTTTGTTAGATATGTTAGGAAGAACACATTTTTGTAGGTTAAATCTGTTTGTATATTTTAAAAGGAGGGTACAAATAGTGGGAAGATGAATAAGAACAATTTCTGTCTTACGTATTTCTAGCAAGTTTGTTTATGGGAAATTATATGTCTGACCCACATAAGGTAAACAAGTTCACAATTTATCAGAAACAGTGATGCCCTTGGCTTTTTATCCTTCAGGAGCCTCACCTTGATGAAAGTGAGCATAAGACACTCCTTAAGGGCAGATGGGAGGGGTGGTAGTATGATCTTTTTATACAGTTACATCCAGATGATAAGCCTCCTGTTATCAAAAATTGTTCAGGTATAAAAGAGGATATCTTGATAGATGAAAATAAGTGTTATCTGGGAATTAAACTTTTATAGGTTCATAGGTTCATAGGTAGGTACTAGGCTATTGGCCCTTGGGCCTATATAAGCGTAGCCAAAGGTACCCTGGCTTTCGCCACCCAAGAAAATTATTTTCCTGTGCCACTGTCGAGCAGAGCCACAGAAGTGATCCCCGGGGTGAATTTCCTATCTCCCATCCAATCATCAAGATTTTTCTTGAAGAGCACTAATGAGGAGCTTTGTTTGATATAGATAGGTAGTTTGTTACAAAGAATAGGAAGTCTCTGGGACAGGAATCTATTGTGGTGACAAGGTTTAGGTCCCTAGACCGTGTAACTCATAGGGATTGGGATTTCTTTAAGTGGAGCATGTCTAAAAGCTCTGGGTTTGACATAGCTTTGCGTGTTAGGCAGAGATCGCCTCTGAGTAGGTGATATGCAATGGAGTAAAGCTGCAGTTTTTTGAGTCGGTCTGCATAGGGCATCTGTTTGAGGCCAGTAATCCTCTTTGTGAGGTATTTCTGTGGCCTTTCCAATTGTTGTAGATGTCTTGTGAGGTACATACCATAAGGGGCATTGTACTCTATAATGGGTCTAATGAGTGACGAGTAGAGGGGAACAATGACCTTTTTTTTCCTGGATGAGAAACCTTTTGTGATGAGGTGTGCCATGTAGAAGGATTTCCTGACTACTGTGGCGATGTGATTATCAAAGGAGAGACTACTATCCACCTGTGTCCCAAGGTCTGTTATCACACTTTCAGTGTTAAGTAGACTACCGCCTATGTGGTAGTTCATGGGTACTGAGTTTTTACCAAAAGGGATGACAATGCACTTTTTGGCATTGAGCTTGAGGCCATGGCTTTGACACCAGGCATCTGTCTCAGCAAGGCCCTTTTGTAGGATGTCCACATCTTTTGGAGTTTTGATTATGGCTCCTAGTTTGCAGTCATCTGCGAACTTTGTTAGCCAAAGGCCTTCTGTGTTGGCCTGTACTTCAGAGAAGTAGATACCAAACAGGAGAGGACCCAGGACTGAACCCTGTGGTACTCCACTTGTCACTGGTCTGAAGTTGGATTTAGAGTCTGCTACTTTCACCGTGTGGGTTCTGTCAGTGAGCCAGTTGGCAACCCGTCTTGTGACATAGGGATTTATGCCTAGTTTAGTGAGTTTATCTATAATTCCAGAGTGGGAGATGGTGTTGAAAGCCTTGGCGAGATCTAGATAGGCTGTGTGAACCACCTTACCCTCATCTACGGCTTTGGTGACTGCTTCAGAGAAGTCTATCAGGTTTAGGAGACATGATCTGCCTTTTACAAATCCGAACTGGGTGGGGTCCTGGGTTTGGTGATTACCAATGTCATTGTTTATAAGTTCCATGATGATACGTTCCATAGCCTTGCAGACCAGGCTTGTTTGGCTAATGGGGCGGTAGTTTCCGGGGTCTGTGGTGGCTCCCCCTTTGTCGAGTGGGATAACTGTCGCTGTGTACCATTCAGTGGGCACATAGCCTGAGGTGAGGCTATGATTGAACATAGTACTTAGGTGGGGTGCCAGTTCATTCTGTAGTTCATGTAGAACACAGCCTGGGATGTCGTCAGGTCCCATGGATGATGTGTTCTTGGCTTTGGATAGTGTGTTTTTTACCTGTGCAGCCTTGATTACAGGAACTTTGCATTCTTCTGGCATAGAGATGGGCCCTTTAGGGGATGACAGGGGGGTAAATTTAGCACTGAACCTATCTGCCAGGATGTTGGCAATATCAGTTGGTTCTGTATATTTAGTGCCATTGTTCTGTAACTCAGAGCATATCTGAGTGTTGCCATTGAGATTCTTGACATAGCTATAGAATGCTTTGTGGTTGTCTTTAGAGTCAGTGGCGATTTTGTTTTCATAACTAGCTTTAGAGGATTTTATGAGGGATCTCAGCTTCTTACTGAGGCTGACCAGGGAGTTTCTCCAGTCATGGGATTTTACTCTTTTTTGCAACAGTTTCTTTCTTCTGTTGTAGAGTTTGTTTATGGCAGGGGACCACCAGATTGGCTTCCTTTTTTTGGAGGATAGCATCTTGGTTCTGTTAGGGATTGCACGATCCATGCACTCGTGTAAGTGCTTATAAAGTGCATTTGTGTGTTTTCACAGGAAGAGTCTGGTTGACTGTTTTTAGGTAAATTTCTCACCATAAACAATGAACAGGCTTGATGCTGATCAGGAGGTGGTAACTCTTTATATCTGTGATTGAACTATAGTGACAAATATAAGGGATATATGCAGTGGTTTAAGTGAGATTCAAACTCCAGATAAGGGGGTGTACACAAGGCATATGAGTCTGAGTGATGTTTCTTAATGGCAGAGATGACCCCAGACTCTTGTTTTTATTTAAAGAAATACAGTAGTGCTCAAGCCATAGAATAGATAAAATACGTATTTCAACAGAGCATTCTTACTTGTTATAATATTGGATCATGACTGTTTACAGCTTCAGGTATGGCTGTCCCTTAACTCAGAATAGCATTGGAAGCTTCCCTGTTTAATATTTGAAGACTAGGAACTTTGCAGATTGGTGTAAACAGTACAACAGAGAAATATAGTGGAGTTGAAGAAACATTACTTAGGGAATAGGACAGAATACATCTGAAGTAGAGAATGGTGCTCCAGAAAAAAATATGGCGGTACTAAAGTTTAAAAGACAAAGGCTGAAGAACTTAGAATGTGAATTAAAAGAAGCTAACAGTACAAAAAGAAATGTAGGGGATTAGGGAAGCACCTAAAGTGAAACCCAAAGTAAACTTTATTGTCATTTAGGAGTACACAAGTGCAGCCTAAATGAAATTCCGAGCATCAACTCACCAGAGAGCATGTAGGAAGCAAGGATAACAAGAACAACAGTGTAACATTTCAATTTATAGATTTTCAATACAAGACCTACAGAAGGATAGATAAGCCAATAATAACAGCAAACACACACAAGTCCCCACAGACAGTCGTAAAAAGAATGCTGTACATAGCAGCATGACAGAGTAGGATTGCAGATGTTAAGATTGTCCTCCTTTGTTCATCTGCGTCAGACAAACAACAGGCAATTGCACATGAATAAGAAAATATATTGCTACATCAAATAATAAAAAAATATATCGCACACTTTTCAGCTGAGCTACGTATGAGAATGGTTACTGTCTATAAACTCTGATACCAGCCACCGATTATTATTGTCTCAACACTGTTGGGTAGAAGCTGTTTAGGTATCTGGTGGTCCTGCAGCAGATACTCCAATATCTCTTGCCCAAAGACAGTTGTGTAAACAAGCTGTGTGTAGGGTGAGAGGAGTCACAAGTTATTTTGGATGCACATTTAATGCTTTTTGCTGTGAAGAGATCCTGGATTGATGGTAAGTTTGCACCCATGATTTTTTTCGGTAATTCGTACCACTCCGTGTAGCCTTTTTCTTTCTGCTGTTGTACTGTTCCCAAACCAAACTGTGAAGCTACTAGTGAGAATGCTGTCAAATGCTCCTCTGTAGAATGTGGTGAGAACAGTAGGTGGGAGCTTTGCTTTTTTGAGCCTTCTGAGAAAGTGGATACGTTGGTATGCTTTTTTGACCAACTGTTCAGTGCTCACAGTCCAAAAGAGATCCTCCAAAATGTGCACCCCCAAAAACTTTGTAGATTTGACCTTTTCCACTTCACCATTTATCATGAGCAGTGATTGTGTTGTTGACCTTTTCCTGAAGTCTATAATGATCTCTTTTGTTTTACTGACATTCAGGCCAAGGCTGTTCTTAGCACATCAATCAGTAGACCTCATCTCTGTAAGCTTTCATCCTCCCCTTCGATGAGGACCACAACCATAGTATCATCTGCAAACTTAATGATGTGATTGGTGTTGTATTTTGCAGAACAGTCACGGTTGTGGATGGCGAACAACAAAGGGCTTTAGTACACAACCTTGAAGAGCACAGGTGTTGATTGTTATGCATCCTGAGGTGTTGTTGCCAGCACATTTTCTGCAGTCTGTTTGTCAAGAAGGAGTCGACGATCCAGTACATAAACATATTAAGACATTTTTTTTATCAAAATTGGCAATAATTAGCACCACCAAATTCAAATATGTCCTACACTGCAGATAGAAATTTGTTTGGAGGGGATCTGCTCCCTCCAATGCTCCATGTGTGGGACACAACCTTCCCATACCGCCTTAATTAATATAACCCAACAACAGTGTCAAGCAACTTTGAAGAAAGGGTCCCCAGTAAGTAGCAATTTCTCTCTGTCTCTCTTTTTTTAATCAGTTGCACAACTCCTGGGATTAGACAGGAGACAGTAGAGTGATTCAGTAAGAAGTATGATTTTTATATGAGTGTCTCAAGGATACCTTATTTCAAAACTCAAAGAGATGCCAAAAGATACTGGCAAAGCTCTGCACACTAACAGATTACCAATAGAGGTACAGTATATAAGAAAAATAAAGATACGTTGGTTTCCCCTCTAACAGCATCCAGTGAAGTTCTGAAATCTCAGTCATGGAAGCAATTTGTGGTAGTGCTTTTCCTAAAGGATGGTAGAGATTCAAATCTGCTCTCCTCCTTCAGACCAATATACATAGTTAATCATGATTATAACTTTATAGCTATCATAGCTTTTAGATTAGAGACATGAGTTAATTGAAAATGATCAGTGTGGGACTTGGTGAACAACAGATGTTTGACAGTATATTAAAGACAGACTCACTGAAGAATAAAGATGTGCTGATAATAGTAATTTTGGTTGCACAGAAGACATTTGAGTATAGAGCTGTTTAAAGCAAGTCTTGAATGCATTTGGATTCTAAAAAGATATTATAGACCTTATCATGGTGATATATTCAGTTTCAGATAAAAATGCCTGTACTCCCCTTAAAATTATTAAGGAGGACTTGCAGGCATTCCCCCTTATCTTCCATTTTATTTGTCTTGTGTCTATAGACCTCGGGTACAATAATATGAACATTTTGTTATAAAAGGATATAATACAGGGTGTAGTGAAGTAAGGATTTCATTATTTGGTGCCTATGTAAATTTGAAAAGATCTGAACCAAATGTAAGTTCTGTTTCTAAGATTAAAAGAACTTAGACTAGAGCAGTGGCAGTACATTATGTACTAACATCAAGGCTGAGACACGAATGTGCGTGCTTGTGGGAAACTTCATGTATTAAGTATGTAAGAGTTACATTAGGAAATGTAGGCCAAAACACAGACATCAAGATTTATTAGAAGTTAATGAAGAGGTTAAAATTTGATTTCAAGAGATGTAAAATGAACGGACTACAACTAGATCAGAGTATACAACCACTTAACTTTTCTGTACTGCTTCTGCCCATTTATTTATTCCAATACGTGTTGTCTGATGCTCCAGGTCATTTTCAAAGTCAATTAAATTTATGATGTTAGACTTATTTGGAAGGTAAATAGCCTAGAGTGGCTTAGGGAAATTGGTGTTTGAAAACAAAAAAAAGGTTGACTGGGAGTTACAGACCTATGTTTATATCATGATGCAGTACAATTCAAATGAAATGTCAGAGAGAACAAAGTAAGCAGGGATGCACTTTTGCAAACATCATTCACTAGTAGCAATGGGAGCTTCCTTGTCTTACATCATCATCATCAACAACAACCACCAATTTTCCCATTTTCTACATGGGGTCAGGGTGTTGTGTCAGCTGTTGCCATTTTGCTTTTCATTGCCAATCTCCTTCTTTCTTCAACAATCATGCGTGACTGTCACAGGTCTTTTCTCACACAATCCATCCACCTTCTTGCTGGTTGTTTCCTCTTGCCTTTTTTCTGTCTGCCCCAAATCTTCTTCACCAGATTGTCTTCTACTTTTCTGCACATGTGCCTGAACCACCATAATCTGTTCTTTTTGACCTTGTTTACCATTACTGCCCAGGTTTCTGTACCATTCAGTAGTATAATACTGGTCACACCACTGTTTTGTATATCTTACTTTTTAGCTTCTTTGGAATTATTCTGTCATACACTGTAGGTAACAGTCTGTGTCAGTTGGCTACAGCCCCTCTGATTCTAGTTTTAACCTCCTCATTCAGACTTCCCTTCTCCTCAATAACCCCTCCAAGCTATTTGAAGCTGTTAACCTGTTCCATTATTTTGCTTCTATCTCAGTTCTCTGCTTTCCCATTTGTTTCCATTACAACTGTCTTAGTTTCAGCCCATGTGCCTTCAGTTTTGCATTACATTCCCTTATCCTTTACTAAAGTTCCTAAAGTCTGCTTGTAATGCCAAATTGTCTACATACAGCAACTTTGTTGATCTGTCCTCTTTGACCAGTTTGCTATTGTAGTCCATCATTATGAACAGTAGTCAGTTCAGAGCTGAAACCTGATGCACACCGACTGCCATAGAAGATCAAACACTGTTCGTACTTGAGTTGTTCGGTCCTTGTACATAGCTTGCAGTAATTCTACCAATGTTTCTGGGACTTCAAACCACTGCAGGATTGCCTAAATCAACGTTCTCGGGACCTTGTCATATGTTTTCCGAAAGTCTAGGAATGCCATATTTGAACTCTTTCGTCATTTCTAGCTTATTCTGAAAAATTTGTCTCACTGCAAAAATTGGGTCACTTGTGCAGCATTCTCATCTGAAACTGAACTGCACATCTCCCATCTTGCTTTCTACTATTCTACTTATTAATTTATCAATCACTCTCTCCAGAACTTTCATGCAATGTGACAGGAGTTTAATACCTCTGTACTGCCCTCAGTTGTGACTGTCCCTTTTGTTCTTGAACACTGGCATTAGTATGCTTATTCTCCAATCATCTGGGATATGTATTTTTCTCCATACTGCTATGAGTACCCTCATGAGCAATTTCTCCTGTATCTCACCACCACCTTTATCATATCTGCTGTGACCTTAACATGCCTGCTCAATAATTAGAGTCTGAAATAACGGGCACATGCACTTTTGCCTATATGTTGTAGTACCGCTGGTGGTGTGAAATAAAATGTTTGAGATTCTAGAAAGTGAGAAAGACTAGACTGATATACTGAGAGCAGATAAGGGATAGTGATATGTGAGGTCAGTTGGAGTCAATTTAAGCAGGTGTTGCATTTAAATGGCACTTTATGATTGCAGGATTAAGGGATGCTGAGTACCAAGAGAATGGTATGTCTAAACAATTTTGTAGGGGAAGACAGCACCTATACTGGTAGCCTTATTAATGTAGGTAAGGAGTGACAATGCTCTGATAATGGGGTTAATAATCTAGTAGAATGTTTGTAACACTGAAATATCTGTATGGTAATGTAGTAATGTAGTGAACAAGATGAAACAAATTTAGGCAAAAGATTTAGATGAAGATGTTGATGTTAAGAGCTGGTGGTATTTGTAGCAGTTGCCAGGATATGCCACTAAATCCAGGAAGTTCAGAAGCTTTACTATTAATTAACTATAAACAGAATAGTAGCAAAGCAAAAGAACCCGCATGGTAATAATAAGTCGAAAAAAACTGTTTTAATATAAGTGCTTCAATTCGAAAATAAAGACAAACTTCTTCAGGCATAAAATCCGCCATGAAAACACTATTTATATATCCCTCTAAAACCATCATGTGACCAGATAAACATTACATCAAACCAGATTCTAGAATTGTGCAACAACCTTCCTCTTGTGGGTCTTATATCAAATTACAATATTTAAAATTGCATTATGTTTTATTATACAAAAAACAACCAAATACTTTCATACATATAATACAACTCCAAAATAAAATAAAATTAATAATAACCTACAGTACCTATTGAGTGCTTTTAATTTTAACAAACATTGGATAGAGCAAGAGTCATTTAAATCTGGGGAGTTATATGCATTTAATCTGACCTGCCACATTAACTCTCTGCATTCATGTTTCAAAGCCCAAGGTCCACACCTTTCATTTTTTTGTTACTTGTTCAATTACCTTAAATTTAAAGTGGTGGTCTGGGAAAGTGGCAACATCTCTTGCTAGCACATTGTGAGTATCCATTTTATTTATACTATATATATATATGTTCATACAGTCATTCTCTGAAACAGCGCACAGTTTTTCCGATATAAAAACATTCAAAGAAAAGACACTTAGCCAGATAAATCTCTCTGGTATTACAATTAAATCTAGCCTCAATTCCAAACCTAATGTTATGCACTGTAAGAAAAGTCCCGGTATCAATAAATTTTCAGTAAGTATATGCTTCACATTTAAACATATTGGGAATTCTATTTATTACAGATCTCTTGACATCAAATACATTCTTAAAATTAACTCCTTTACAAAAAATAACATGTGGATGATTGCCCATTATATGTTTTAAGCTAGCATCATCAATCAAAAAATTCTACTTTTTCAAAATTTCCTTTAAATTGGTGACATCAACACTAAAAGGAGTAATAAAACGCAAACAAATTACCACTGATTCTTTTCCTTTATGGGGCTGAACATCGCTAGCTATATTCCTCCCATTATTAGTTGCCCATATATCACAAGTCAAAATGGTCGTAAAATAACCTGTATTTTTCTTGCCACAAACTTCAATTACTAGTTGGTCTATCAAATTACTTGGATACTCGTGTTTAATAAAACATGTCCCTTACATTTTCACATTCCGAATCAAATTCTTCATCAATAGTTGTAATCCTGGCTTCCCTAACCAGTTGACCTTTTACAACATATTGCTTCTGATAGAAAGGGTGGGCACTGGAATAATACAAAAAGGAATTGGAATATGTGTTTTTTCTAAAAAATCTTCGAAGTATATCTAAAATTTGTTCTATCTTTCCTTAATTCAACATCTAAATATGAAAATATAAGTAACATTGGCGGTTTGAATAAAGGAACACCAGCTTTTGGTGGCAGCATTCTTAGTAATTTAAAGACTGTAATGAATAGAATTCCTGGTATGTTTTAATGTGAGGCATGTATTTACTGTAAATTTATTGATACCGGGAATTTTTTTACAATGAGTAATATTAGGTTTGAAATTAAGAGTAGATTAATTGTAATACAAGAGGGATGATTTATCTGACTAAGTTTATTTTCTGTGAATGTTTTTATATAGGAAAAACTGAGCGCCGTTTTAGAGAATGACTGTATGACCATATATATATATATATATATATATATATATATATATATATATATATATATATATGTGTGTGTGTGTGTGTAGTTTAAATAAAATGGATCTTCACAATGTGCTAGCTAGACATGTTGCCACTTTCCCAGACCACCACTTTAAATTTAGGATAATTGAACAAGTAACAAAAATGAAAGGGGTAGACCTTGGGCTTTGAAACTTGAATGTAGAGAGTTAAGGTGGCAGGTCAGATTAAATGCATATAACTCCCCAGGTTTAAATGACTTTTGCTCTATCCAATGTTTGTTAAAATTAAAAGCACTGGATAGGTAGTGTAGGTTATTATTACATTAATTTTATTTTGGGGTTGTATTACATGTATGAAAGTATTTGGTTGTTTTTTGTATAATACAACATAATGTAGTTTTAAATATTGTAATTTGATACAATGTCAGGCGGCACAATGCCAGGGCACTTCTATGGGCTAGGCTTGTAAAGGCTGCAGGGCCATTGCCTAGTACACACCTATAAAACTATAAAACCCACAAGAGGGAGCTTGTTGCACAATTCTAGAAGGTGGTACAATGTAATGTTTATCTGGTCACACAATGGTTTTAGAGAGATATCTAAATAGTGCTTTCATGGTGGATTTTATGTCAGAAGAAGTTCATCTTAATTTTCGAACGAAAGCACTTACATTAAAACAGGTTTTTTTACTTATTATTACAGAGTGAGTTCTTTTGCCTTGCCACCATTTCATTTATAGTTAATTAATAATAACTTTTGCCTTGCCACCATTTCATTTATAGTTAATTAATAGTAGTAGTTTTGTTTTGGGATACTAAGTTCAAAAGCTTTGCCTGAAAGAGTTTACCATTTTTTACACCACAATGCCATTGTAAAATGTATACTTCATGTATATTAGACATGAAAAATCAAATTAACAAAATCACGTAATCAATGTGTATATATTCTTTGGTTTTAATTATGTTACTTTAAAGTTTGTAAATATTTTATGTCATTCAGTTTATACACCATTTGTGTCATTAATAAGTGAGGTTAAGAGTCTAGTGAATGCACCACTAAATGAAGATGTATATCTTAAGTATGGTTAAAATCATTGTTTTGGGCCAAATATTTTTTAATGTTAATGGTACAAGATTATCTGTTTTTTTTTACTGTTTAACAGTGTTTAATTTGCGAGTTATTGTACAGATTGTCTTCATGTATGTGAAGTTATGTGACTTATATAAAGCTATAATAAATTAAAAAAAAAACTGTCAGACACTAAGTTTTTCGAGCACTGAATACAAGACAAACAAAACTTTCTAGCAGACAAAACTAGAAGAACAAACCTCCAGAGAGTGAATAGTTCATCCAGCATTACAAATATACAGATTTCTTATATTCCATTTGATATTTCTTCAGAATCAGAGGTGAAAGCTGTTACTAAGTAAATGAAGAGTAAAGAGGCATTGCGTCTATAACTAATGATTTTTAATATGAACTTAGAAACAAGAACATCGTGACAATTTGCTGTATTAACTGAGATAGCTTAATTTCAAGTTAAATAAGATCCAGTGTAAAATAAAACTGTCGTATCTGAAATACAGGTCTGTAGTTTAATTCTGGAGAGACAGAAAAGTGATCAAGAAAAAAAAAAACTGAACAATTGTCCAAATGCCAAGGCCATAAAATAATAGAAATTACAGCTGTTTCTAGGAGTGATATGTTGTCTTGCAAAGTTTTTATTTAATGTGTGTGGGATAACTAAGTATCAAAGAAAGCAGTTAGAGCAAGTTTTATCTGCTAAAGAAGTAGTGAGCAGAAGAGTTTTTTTTAAAATACTTAAGCGACTAGTTACAGATACACCAGTGTTAAAATACTGTGGCATGACTCAGCATTATTTGATCAGTGTATTTATATCTCTTAACTTGAAACATCCAGACAGGAAGTCTGATTTTCAGCCGTGAAGAACATCTCCAAGATCAATAAGATTTGGCAAGTGTATAGAGGATAAATATTAAACAAACATAATATGTAAAATATGCAGGTAAATAGCATTATACATGAAACACAATGCAGAATCGGCAGCAATTTTAGCATTGGTTAAACACAGAATTTCACAATTCCAGAAACAGACTGATCATAAACATCACCAATGTAGATAAAAACAGAAGATGATGTTGTATGTAACTAGAGAAAACAGTTTTCATGTGGTAGCAGTAGAACTCCTTTTTGTGGGTCTGTGATTATTCCTGAGCTTGCTTATGCGCATTTGAAATCTGCAATCTCCTTGTAGTGGCAAATTTAGGGCTTTTGAAAAAGTTTTGGAAAAGGTTCTTCTAGTATCTTGGGGAGCTCTTCTGTTTGTGATTCCTTAAAAATTTTGCCCCAAGCTAGTCATTTTGCATTAAGAGGGTCAAAGTCTGCACTCTTGTGGCAGCAGAGGACGTATTTCACCTATCTGAGCTGGAAATTGCTAGTGGAAAGCTCATTGTGTACTTACCTGATTGGCATTACAGCATAGTTCATGTAAAATTTGCTTTTTTTGATCATGTATAAGCCTTGTGTTTGTGTGAAGCTGATCTTTGTGTAGCATTGGTTACTGGTACATGTATACTGTATATGCAATCACCAGAAGCTGAATTTCCCTATAATAATCACCTCATAACTTTACCTCAGTCCCGTGTTACTCACAGGGCAACTAATTTGCATGGTCATTAGTCATTTACGCATTTTGTTAAGACTAGTTAGATCTATTTTACCTTATTATAGCATCCAGGACTATCACTGCTCAGACAGCATCTGGTTTGGGTACTAGACAGCATCACTGATTAGGTTAGCTGCAGATTGCACCATTCCATCATCTGGTTAAAAACACCCTACACTCCTATCCTTTGCAAGTACAGATTAGGACCTGCAACCATGGATGGGCACGTTCCTGCTATCTCTGCACATGGGCATGCTGAGGCAATGTAGCAAATGCCTTATGATCACTGACAACCATTTATTTCTCGAACAGTCAAAAACAGTATGTAAGAAATATAGTTCCACACTGACACTGGAGGATAGACTGTCATATGCAGACACAAAAAGCAACAAACAGGTTGACATCATTTATCATACCCACACCAGATCACACACACACAGGCCCACATAAGCAGAGGTGCTCACATGTAACTTACCCAAACCTCAGAGATCTCTCAGGCACAGTCCTCAGATACTTTGTAAGCACACAAACAAGACAATTCACATCACAACATATAAAACCACATCTTATTGTGTTTCAGCTACCAAGCACATAAGAAGAAACACTCCACAACCATATATTCTGGTTATAGGAGACTCCATTGTGAGACACACTGATGTCCCTCTTACCAGGCTGTATAAAGAGAAGGTTACAGATAGTTGCCTATCAAGGGCCAGGATCCACTAGATCATGCAAGCACTCAGGTCTCTTACCTCTAAGTACCAGTATGACTCCGTCATAGTCCATGGGGGTGTGAATGACCTGAGATGTACCTCCTTGTACTATATGAAGACAGACATGATTGAGCTCTCAGAATATGTGCCACAGGCAGGTATGAGCCTAGCACTGAGCATCATTCTAGTGTTCCAGGATGATGCCACAATATCAGCAGAAAATGATCAATTTTAACAATTGGCTTAGCTATTAGTGTCATTTGAAAAGGGTCCAATACTTTTCATCCTAGGAGGACAAAGTTGACAGGCCATACTGCTTTGCCATGGTTGGCCTTCACCTGTTACCTCTAGGCTTTTGGGTATTGGCCAAAACATTATCCACCCCCCATAGTGCATTTCTTAGGCATTGCCAAATAGACAAACCTTCCAACACAAATAAAGCTACCTGGGACAATCTAAAAGTGTTACTGATAAATGCTAGGAGTGTCAACAAGAAACTGCACTCCCAAGAAGCTCTGCTCATCCTGAAGAATGCTGACATTTGTGCAGTTACTGAAACATGATTCAAAGCCATAGAAAGCACACTAGCACTACATGCCTATAACACCTTTCATACATTCTGACCACTCACTGTACATGAAAGAGCAAATGCAGAGGTGTCTCTGTCTACATAAAGGATAAGCACACCTCAAGAATTTTCAAACAACATGACATACTTCAGTTACTCTGTGCCCAACTAACCATGGGAAAAATGCTTTACCATATTCTTGCTAGCTACAGGTCCCCCACCATGAACCAGGAAACCCATATATCATACCTGAAGTTAATAGAATCACTCACCATCCAGAACAATACCATACTAATGGGTCATTTTAACTACTCCATTAAATGGGAAGAATACACAACCACTAACATGCAGGCCCAGAGATTTCTTGACTTTGTAAATTCAAATGCCATGGAGCAGCTAGTCTGCATTCCAACTAGAGAAACAAATATCCAATATCTGGTGCTCACAAATATGGGAAAGTGCTGCACACACCCCCCTCCCCAAGTGTGATGTCCTCACTGGTAAGAACATCTCTAAGGTAAATTACCCCCATTAGGGGATGGCATAGCTAGTTTTCAAGCTCCCCTAAATCCAGAAAACATAGAAACCTATGCAGAGGTGTACACAAAAGCCCTGTACTACCATATAGACAAATGCATAGAAATGGCAGTATCAGACTGAAATAAACCCAGGTCAACCACAAAACAAGCCACCCTGGTGGACCCCTGCTATTAACAGGTTGTACAAAAGAAAGAAAATCCTGTGAAGAAGTAAGAAGGAATGTGCACAACAGTGCAAAAAGGCCCTCAGTAGTCTAAATAAGTGAAGCAGGGAACTAGCCAGGTCTCTGAAAGCAGACTTTGAGGTAAAAATAGCCTTCAAGGCTAAGGATAACCATAAGGCATTTTTCAGTTATGTCTACAGTCTTAAGGAACCACCCAACAATGTGCGGAATTAGTTGTAGATGGCATCACCTATATTCAGTCAGAAGATATAGCAATTCTGGCTGACAATTCAGCTCAGATTTCACCTCCACATCACTCTCAGTTCACCCCCAAGAAATACTCACTACCACTCCGCCGCCAGTTATCATCAAATAAGAGGTTGCCACTGCACTTTCTAAAGCTAAAAGCACGTCTTCAATGGGGCCCGGCAATATACCAGGTTGCCTCTTAAACAGCTTGAATCAGGACTTATCAGGCCCATTAGTATCTCTATTTAACCACAGCCACCAGACTGGCTTTGTCCGAATAGAGTGGAGAACGGCAACAGTCATCCCTTTGCCTAAATCTACTGACCCGGGAAATTACAGTCCCATAAGTCTAATATGTAAGGCCATGGAAACAATAATAAAGGACCTGATAAATAATGACATAGGAAACCTACAAACCCTAGACCTAACCCAGTCTGGCTTTGTGAAGGGCAGGTCTTGCCTATTTTATCTGATGAATTTCTTTGAGAAAGTCACTAAGGCCATGGATGAGGGTAAAACAATACATGCTGCCTACCTCGAAATGACCAAAGCATTTGACACAATTTCTCATTCAGGTATTATAAATAAACTCACAAAACTGGCCATAAATCCCTACATCACCAGATGGATAGCCAGTTATCTCACAAACAGGACACATGTGGTTAAGGTGGGTGAAGCCACATCCAGAAAGAGGCCAGTTACTAGAGTTGTGCCACAGGGCTCACTGCTGGGACCACTCCTGTTTGGAATATACTTCTCTGAAGTCAAAGTTAATGTGAAAGGTCTCTGGGTGACAAAGTGTGCCAATGAATCATGACTGCAAGCTGAGAACAATCACTGAATTAAATTGTACTTCTGTACTTATAGTTCACTGCATTCCTACCTTCTCGAGTCATATCCCCTGAACTTTTTGAATAAAAGACCTTTAATTTGTGAATCCACTGGTTATACTTGCAGTGTATACTATGTTATTGCCTGTTGTTCCAGTTCTCTGCTAATATTTGTGGATTTGGTGATCCTGATCTTTGAAGTGCAATCTGAAATCTTGGTGGCACACTGTGAAATCACCTGTGAAACCAAAGCTGGAAAACTCTATAGTTCTGTTTCATGAGCAATACTTTGTTGTAAACCCTTCTTTGTGGTTGAAAACATTTTTTCCCTCTGGAATGTTATCTGGAAGAGTGGTACCGGTTTTGCCTGTGGGCATTATTTGAAAAGATTCTCTGTCATTTATTCATTGTGTGGAATATCCATCACTTGACGTGTTTCTCATGAAACATCACTTCATCCCATTTCTCTGCAGCACTGTTTACAGTGTTATAATCAGTTAAAGCACGCACAAAACTTCCTCAGGTTACATTTTCCTTAATAGAACTTCTTCCTCTTTCTAATTCTAGCTTCCAGACTGAAAAATGTTTGCTGCATTCCCTAGTATTGTCACAGCCTTGAAACTGGAAACAACTACTTTTATGTTGTCATGCAAACTATTCTGTTCATACTATTGTATTTGGTCTACAGCTGAAGAAGCTGAAGACTGCATTCTTGTTAATTCTTTTCTGCTCATTAACAGAATTAGGATGAGGATTGGCAAAAGTGAATTGTTTGTTCTCTCTCAATCCTCTCAGCAATTTTAATTGTACAGCATTTACTGAAACACTAGCATGCAGGATCCCATTGTTAACATGCAGTGGTTGTTAAAAACAAGTGGTGGAAGGCTGCTCTAAAAGGGAATGATGCAAGTTTGCTCCACATTAATCTCACTGTCATCCGTATTTTATTTTACTTTTTTGAATCTTATTTTGTTTTCTTTCACATTCTGATGTTTGATTTTTGGGCTGACACTGAGATTACTCCTATACGTTCCTATAAACAGAATTTCATTTGTAACACTTTTACTAGGAGTTAACCCATTGGGAGAGAGACAGCATTTCCTAGCTTTGTGATTACTTTGGAAATATATTCCACCAGGAATATATTTGGAAATAAGCAATTTAATAAACTCATGATATATGTTCCTGTAGTTCACTGTACCATTAACAGCCATTTATTCCTCCCAGTTCCAATTTTCTATTTCACTTTCAGTGGAGACATAATCACACTGATTAATATTTTAACAAATTCAGTAGTTGCTTAGCTTTTGTTCTTTACAGTCTGTATGCTACAAGTAACCCCCGGTTGATCAGAATTACCTAAATTCTGAAGTAAACTATAGACAGAATAGTTAACATGGCCACTAAACAAAATATTTCAAGTATGTTTCCACTGTGAGTAGTTTTCCTTGTAACCTGGGTGAGGTTATGAACCTTGAAGTGTGCTATTAGTTTGTTCAAAGTAGAACTCTAACATGTATGTTTCTCAGCTAATAAAGAGGCATTTAAATCACTAGCAGTAATCAAATGAGTTTTTTAAAAAACACATACATCTATACATACATAAATAATTCAGCTACAAAACTTTCACTGCAAGTATTACTCATATTGAGTGGACAGCAAGCGGTAACTAGTTGCGATATCCTATTATTTGACTGCATTGTGGCAGCAGCAATCCATGTTTAAATACCTCCATCCTACTGGTTGATTTAAACAATTTTTGATGTACAATGAAGTACTGCCACCGTGCTTACGGGGTCTATTGTCAGTGAAATCCTCGGTAACATGGAAGGTTCTTATTATTAGAACATGCATCAGTGCAAGTGCAAGTGCTAAGCCATCAAGTCAGTGACGTATGAAAAATGAGCTTATATTAAATGCAGGGAAGTATAGCATTGTCACGTTTGGCAAACAAACATCAACACCAGCAGCAGCTCACTGTATAGACAGAAATGGTCATCAGGGATCTTAGCACCATCATGGACAACTCTCTATACTTTGGCCAACATGTGGCAAAAGTAGAGAGGAAATTCTGTCTCACCCAGTTTATAATTAAAGGTATCTTATCCAGGTTAAAATAAGTTGTCATTGCTCTGTAGTCTGCCCTGACTATTTTTAGAATGTAATGGCACTTTTAGTATGTAACTCTCCAAATGCATCAAACAATTACAAAGATCCAGAGGTTCCTAACTAAAATTATTACCAGACTAAAGACCCTCAGCTACAAAGACAGGCTTGAACCTCTATTCCTGTAATGTGTCCCTTATAGAATTCTGTATGGTGATTCTTTTCTACCATTCTAGGCTGTTAAGGACCAAACCATCCCTAGTATTTTGGTCATGATTGTCACCAAAGCACACTAAAGTTCTGCTTCTAATAATTGTGAAGCATGTTATCTAGAAGAAATATTGTGTATGCATGTGTGTGTGTGTGTGTGTGTGTATATATATATATATATATATGTACACACACACACACACACACACACACACACACACACACATATATATATATACACACACACACACACACACACACACACACACACATATATGGATCTATGTCAGATTATTGAAGTTCCAAATTCATATGGCCAAGAACATATGATCGAACATTTAAAAAAAAAAAATCTATTTTTAACCTTTTTGCAGGGGGGGTGGCAAGCTACTCCTGCACCCCCTACACACCTACTAATTAAATATACCAAGTCCAAGATCGCACTACATTGCGGAAAAGGTTAAATTTCCCATTCTGCAATGTGCTGCAATCTCCATTCAAAAAGTTCAAAGTTTAAAAATTTCGATCATATGGTCTCGACCATATGACTTTCGAAGTTTTGAAACTTTGATAATCTGCTAGGGACCCATATGTATATACACATATATGTCATATTTGTTTGCTGCGAACCGATTCTAAAAATGGATATAGGTTTGTATTGCAAACACCAACTCAGTGACTCTCTATTAGGTAGGCTAGTGTTAAAGCACAGTTCTGCAGACCTGCCAGTTAATGTTTAAAGTTTTTTTTTTCCTGTCTAACCTTTACCCTAATATCCCCATGCAGGGTTAGATACCAGTACAACCACCTCATTAGGGAAAATGATGCATTGTCTTCTCTAGAATAGTTGCTTGCACAATTACCAGTGAAAATATCAGAAGTGGTTTTCATGAAATCTGATTATTCTTCCCAGGTCCTGAGCAACCAAATAATTATGTAGGCCAGTGGGTGGAACCTACCTGTCCAGATAATTAAGGCTTTGAACACTGTTAACAGTGTTTGTCCAGTATCATTGAAATTAGTTCCTTCAATCTTAATTTGCCCTCTGTGAAACTTTGAGGATGTGATTTAATCGTATGACAGTCAGGGGCTACTGCTGAAAAATGTGTGAGGAGGTTAGCCTTAGGACCCTATGGTTATTGACCAAAACCACGGGTTTATAACAAAATTGTTATAACCAGCATCAGCAACACCGACCTTAGTTTACTTTGAACCGTTGCAAATCAGAGTTATAGCCACTGACTTCCAAGCATTTTGCCCGTCTTGCTGTCAGTGCAATTGCTTACCAAAAATAACTAACTTGTCCAAAAAGATTTTGTATATAGGCAGAACCATAGGCATGAGCATGTGTGTGCATGCACACTGGACACACATGCACACATCCTTGTATCCGCATACACACACACATACACACACACACACACACACACACACACACACACACACACACACACACACAAAAACACACACATATATCTTAACATTCACTCAGATGCACACAAGTGTTTCCCATGAGGAGCAAAGTAAACCTTTTAGTGACAGTACCCTTTTTGTTTATTTACAGTAACTTGGCTCTACCAGAGCAATCTAAAACACCCAAAACACAATTAATGTGTACTTTTAAAAGGGTCTATATTATATCATCGAACGCTTAAAAAAGCGAATGCTGATTGATCAACCTAATTTAAGCAAAAGCTTACAATCTCAAACTGTCAGATCAGCGATTTTTTCCCAGGGAAAAAAATCGCTGATCCAAAACACATACACACAACACAAGCACACCAAACAAACAGAAATCCACACACATACACCTAAAATCTGATACCTAACCCTACACTAAACTATGCACACACCACTAACTACCCACTTACCTTAACCCAAACCCTAACCCTAAGGTCTGTCACTATTGCACACTCACCTCACTCGCTCCGTAACCCTAACTCACTTAAATCTGCCCTAACCCTCATGTCCACTCAATCGCACACACACGTAACCCGAGCCCTAACCCTAACTCACCTAAATCACCCCAACACTCACATCCACACAATCGCACACTTACCTGAATCTGACCGGTAACTTTCCACTATAACACTGAAAATACCAAAGCAACAGAAATGGACAACCAAATTCTTTTGCTAGGAAAAAAATTGAGTTTCTGCTGCATCGATATTTTGCAGTTTCGCGAAAATAAGTTCGATCAATCAGTGTTCGCTTTTTTAAGCATTTGAGGATATAATACAGACCCTTTTAAAATAAGCCAGCTATGATATACTTGTTTGTAATGATGGCTAAAGCAGTCAGTCTTCAAAGAGTGGAAGACAGCAGTTAGCAAGTTTCCAAACATGTGCCCATGCCCTTTGCATAAAATATCATTTACCACCCAAAAGCTGTTGAAGTTGAATTATGATTTTACAATTTGGAAATGCAGCTTGAAAAGTAAATATACATTCAGATACACAATTACACACAAAAACAAAACAATAAGTTTATGTTCAAACATGTCAATTAGAAAAAGATTAGCAATCAGCAACTTTATTCTGATATTATCATTAGATTCATGTTTATTGTAATCTGATTTATAAAATTAGCCACTGACCTTTTTAAATTATTTACCAGTTGTAAGACACTC